>NW_022986856.1:682535-812728 GCF_010094085.1 Westerdykella ornata
GAGTGTCGATGTGTGCTTCGCTCCGAGTGCTTCCTCTTTGCCTTGCAGTGCTCGAATGTACATGGCTTCTGCCTCTGCGAGCTTGCCTTGGTTGGCGTAGAGATCGCCTAGGTTATGCAGTGCCCACTCTATTCGCGTAATATCCACCATCCCATCCGTGATGAAATGTACCTGTTTTACAGCATGTTGAAGGAGCCGCTGCTGAAGGACCCACCACTCATCTACATCCGTGCTAGGAACTTCAGATGCTACACAAGTCAGAGCTACCCTTGCTAACCCATCGTCCCACTTGTCGTTTAGTACCGATATCGTCCATGAGTGCACACAGCTATGCACACCATATCCCGCGGATCCAGGCGACTGTCCAAGTGAAGGTTCTGGATGAGCCAGACCGTATTCGCATAGCAGTCGAACTGCTTCATTAAAGCTCAGTTCATCCTTGGTAAGCTTCTGCACCCACTCGTCGTCCGTAGCGTATGCGTGTTGAAGAAGTCCAAACCACAGGTCTTGCTTATCGAAATATGCCCACAGCTTGAGCAACTGCGCCGATGCCACATTCTGTTCTCGAATCTGATCATAGGCCACCTGCCATGTCGTGTACAGTGAGCGGTCTGCGTACGAATTCAATCTCGGACTCGTCCTCTGGAGTTTCGACCAGGATGCCTCGTACAGCCGAAGATACTCTGCGAAGCTAGTCGTCACGTGCTCCAGATAAGCCCCGGCTGTGGAGAGAGCAAGTGGTAAGCCGTCTAGCTTCATAGCAAGCGCTTTTGCATCGGGATCTATCTCATCAGTTCCGTTCAGCTTATCGGGTACCCAAGTAAACATACCGTTCTTAATGTCTCCTCTTCCAGACGTATTCGATAAGATCTTGAGCCCGTCCTCAAGACTTGTCAGCTTCTGAATGGGGAGACGCCGCCCTTGGGTAACATTCGCTAACCGCGTCGTGATGATGACCGAGCCCTGGTCGCTTTCTGGCAGATACCGGCGCACATCCACTGTTGAGCGGTCGGAATGGTTAGCAGTTCGCGGATTGTCGTAGTTGTCATAGACCATCAGCCAGCGCGTATTGTCCCGGAGATCGAGCCAGGCTTTGACTGCACGAACCACTCGATCTAGGTCTCCTTCCAAGTCCACGTTACGAAGTTCTCTATTCGAAGGATGATGCGTGAGGATTTGCTGAGCGATGCTGCGAAAGCTGAGCCGAAGGGAGTCTTCATCATTCGCATTCAGCCAGAATACCGCCGTGTATTTCTCTTTGTGTCTGCTGATGTATTGGATCGCTAACTGAGTCTTTCCAATTCCTCCAAGCCCGTGCAGGACTACTGCTGATCGGCCACCGTGACCATGAAGCAGCTCATGCATCTTGGACAGTTCTTCTTCTCTAGCAACAAACTCTGCAGCTTCAGGGAGTGACGCAAGGTTAAGTCTGACCGCATATTGTTCGAAGTTAACACCTGTGCGGGTCAGTTCATTGCTTCTATTAGTATAGCTAGGCAGAGGTCTACCTTTGTATAACTTGTGGATTTCTTCTTCTAGCCGTCGGAATGCATGGGCCTTTCCTTCTCCATAGTTTGGCAGCATAGAAACCTCAAACACTCCAATCAAACAGTACGCCTCATCCTCTTCAATCGTGGTAGTGCGGCGCTCCGCCCAGGACCTCCGCTCTTGGATGCTAAAACTCGACAGCGCATAGCCTCGCAGAGCAGCCTTCGCGATGCCAGTAATCTCGTGTATTTCGGACTCGAGCAACACTTTGCTCCCAAGTCGCTCACCCTCGAAGCTAAAGAAGTCCACCAGCTTTGGTGCGATGAGCTCTTGAAGCGTCCAGCCCCGGGTGAACCACCGGCTTGTCTTGAAGGCATCTTTCCACACCTTTTCACTATCCGCTCCACCAGGTTTGGAGACATCCGAGAGGTAGACGTAGCAACGTGCAGCGTTCTGATACCACCGAAACATGGAGTTGATCGCCGCGCCAAGCTCGACCGCATTCTTCTTATCGATGCAGCAGGTGTCTATCCAGAAGTACTGTAGCCCATCAGCTGCGGCCTGCCCCGCGCAGAATTGTATCTTCCTCCACCCAGCCTTGCTGACAGTCTTGCTCACGTCCGCGCCAGTTTCCATGTCCTGGAAAGTGACCTCCTCTGTTTCCCATGTATGAGAGAGTATTGCGTAAGCAGGCACGGCACTGCTGGTCGTTTCGCGAAAGACGATGCTGCCGTCCGGATTGCGCTGCAAGAGGCGTAAGAGAGCCATGGCTACAGGTCGGCTGCGATCTCATGGCACGCGCAACTCGTTCGACTCGTTCGGCTCGTTCAGTCCGTTCGGTCCGTTCAGTGTATCCGCGCAAGGCATTCGAAAGTCAATAAAGTACAAGCAGTCATCGAAGGACGAAGGGTGATAAGGCGGTACAGTGGTGGTTGTACGCGCTGCCCACCAGGCTGCATCGTGGCGCAGCCTGGCCAGCGACGGGACGCTCATGTCGCCTGGATGTTATTGGTAGCTCCGCGCACCGAACCTGGTGCGAACTGTTTGATTCTGAATAATCGCAAACAATACAAGATCCTGCGCAGTTGTTGTCGGAAAGCGAACCTGCTCCAGACAGAGTGCATGCATTTATGAGACAAAGGAGCTGGGCAATGGAAATGCAAAATTCACAAGCCGTTGACACCAGTCGCTCTGTTGCACCACACGCTAACCAGCCACGGACTTGGCTCTGCTGGCTAGTGTGGCTTATGCTACGCCCGTGATTAACGACCACTTAAACATGCAGGTTGCGTCTTGGCACAATCTGGAGAGGGGCGACTAGAACCATCACCCAACATAGACTAAGCAGGAGCATAACGACAAGCACAATATAGTGGACCCATGACAACGAGGTCACTTGGTTATCATTCTAAAACATCTTCGCCTCCGGAGCTCTATATATCTTGGGGACCCTTTCAACCTCTTTACCTTCTGCGCCGCTCGTTCGTAAAAGTTTGGCCGGTCGCTCTACGTCTCTAGCTTCATGCTCCAGTGCTACACTCTTTCGCTTCCGACCACGTTTTCCTTTTCTCACATCGGACTCTTCAGTCGTTACCATAGCCTTGGCAGCTCGTTTTGGCCTCTTTCGCTGCTTTCTTAGCTGCCTTTTAGGCATCTTTCGCAGCGCGTTCCGCTCTCGCCTCCTGGAGATGTTCATAGGTCGCTACCCTCCCTACCCCCAGTATTTCGGGCTTCGTCCTTCGGCGAGTTTTGGCTTCGTTGTTGATCTTGGCCAAGAACTGGTTGTTTTCTTGAAGTAGAGCCCGTTCGGCGAACGATAGTTGGGTGGCATTGGTGAGCTTCTGTACGTGCCTCTGTAGGCGCTGCCTGCTAGTATCATCAAGCGCAAGAGCATCTTGTTTGATCAGATTATGCAGCGATGCAACAGCATCTGCTGTGATTGGCGTTACGGGCGTCTGTAGTACTTGATCCTGCGTACAAGAACCTACCTCTGCCCCGTTGGTTCCGGAAGCAGTTGATCTAGCTAGGGGCTTCGGTATATTACTGAGTACCTTTTCTGGGCTGAAAGGGTAAAGGCAAGCCTTCATCCATCCAGCCCTTATGTTCCTGGACGTGAATGCTTGATCCCTTGCAGGGCTATACAAATAGGTGAAGTGCTCTTTCCCGACTGTTCCTACATATCCTCGCTCCAGCCGCTCGACCTGGTCACGGTAGGCTACCTTAAGTGGGCTGAATACTGAGATGTCGCAGGGCTGAAGCTTATGCGACATGTAAGAGGGGATACGGCATAGGATGATATTATTTTCGAAATAAAATTCTAAGATCTCCAGGGTCTCGTGGGTCCTGAAGCCGTCGCATATTAGTACCCGTGGTTTCTGGTTAGCCTGTTGCCTGGTCTGGGGGTCAAATACAAGCTTGAGCCACTGCAAGCTAAGATAGGAGTCCATATAACCGCTGTCCGAGAATGCATAATGCCATCCCGGGGTGGCATATATGCTCCAGTTGGATCGATAGGTCGATGCAGGCTAGATGATTATAGGGTTTAGATACCTACCATCGGCACTCACGTATTCGATAGCGGTAACCGTCATTCGCTTAATGCACACACCTCTGTACCCTCGCTGGTTGTCCTTGCAGACAAGAACCTTAATGGAATTTAGCTTGGATAGCATAACACCAGTCTCGTCCATATTATAGACATTCTCCCGCAGAACGGCTGGGTCCTGCAGAACCTTTCCAATCACCTGAAACCAGTGTATGACCTTATCATAGATATTATAACGGTTCCAGTCCAGTGCCGCAGCTTTACTCGCTTTGAGATCTGGATGGCGTTTGTAGAAGGACTGGGGCCAGTTCTTCCCGGGAGGCTTGCATGGATGGTTCGCGGGTGCACGTCGGCGGGCGAGACTAAAGGCTATCGAACCTAGATACTTTATCCGGACAGGGCGGCCAAGAGCATCTTGATGGGCTACAAACTTAGCAAGGGCTTTCTCTTCCCACGGGTGGAGATATTGTTGGCTCTGTGCCTTCTCTTCAAGCGACTACCGCCTGCGGTTACGATGCTGGAGAGTTGTGCGAGGCACACCACGATAATCGGCCAAAGCGCGAAACGGTTTTGACACGCACGGAAGGACACCTAAGGCCAGTGCCTGGCTGGCTCCGTCCATGTTGACTTGTTGTGGTGATTGGGGGATGGGTGACACGACAAAGGCTGAGTGCTAGCTTCCAGGCCACTACAGGAAGGCGACGATAGGACATGTAGCCAGATAGAAATGGCACGTGATCGTAGAGGCTTCTAACGTTAGAAGGCTACCGCCATGCGCCACAGCTTGTCCCGGGAGCATGGGCTACCCAAAGATACAGTACAATACAATACGACACATGTCAGCTCGTCTAGAATGCCAAGGATCACGCCACGTTACAAACCTTTCAATCCCGCCCTCTCATCTACTCGGAGAAACTCCCGGAATCAGTATTCGTAAGCTATAACTAGACTTTTAGAATCGAATCTATATCTCTCCATAGCGGTAATTTTCCCTTAAAGCTCCGTTTCTAGGAAATATTCTAATACTGGCAATTTAGCAAGGGTACTTAAGCAGAGCAACGATAGAAGGGGCGAACGAAAAGATCCACAGGGCAACCAAACGTATAAAAATTTCGTTGCGCGTCGGTACCCTAGTAAGGAAAGGGATAAAGAATAGCTAATATCCGTCCCTGGGTTACCGGACACCCCCTGTGACCGGACAAACCATCGGTACTTTGACTTTCAGTAACTAGAAAACACATGCGCACAACGAATATTGCTATAATTCTATAAAATTAGCCTGCTATAACTAATGCTGAATGCCCATGATCCACCCTTCCCCAAAAATTACGTTTGCATCGTCGCCTCCGAGCCTGATTTGCACAGCGCCTTCTTTCGTGACATAACACGCTTCCTTCCCTATAGCGCCAACCTCAAGCCTTTTTTGCTCTGATTTTTTGTAGAATAGCTTTGCCCTAGCCTCGAAACCTCCCTCTGATACTAAGACGTTATCATCAGCCCTATGCGCACTGCGGGGCGTGATTTGATGCAGCGTCGCCCCGCCGATTAGTACTTCCAACGGAAGCGAACCACCAATCCATGCTAATGCGAAATGATCCCGCACGTCTTACGTCATGCACCGGCGAGTGTTTCATTGCAAGATATGTGGCCGTGCGGGTTGGACCAGTGTTCGGATTATCGCTAAATCCGACTTAGGATTGGGCGCAGTGATAAGGCAAAGGCCCGGTTCCTTGTTTAGTCAGCCAACGCGTTTCCAGCGGCGAAACCAGCTTCGACACAGCGATCCCACACACCTTGAGATGCAGTCCAACGCACAGCGAGTCCTAAATCGCGATGTTTGGCTGCTGTTATCGACTAAATGAGATTATTTTATCAGCATCTTGATTCGTCATGATCATGCAGTGGTTGAATTATTGCACCCTACCTGCCTCGTTGATCAACTCTTACCCATTGATTTGAGCTATTCACACAGCTATCATTTCATCCAAACGCAAACGCAGATGATACTTGGGAGTTATCATTCTGGTATGACGGCATCAGGGCGTTCGCTTAGACTCGGGAGTGGCAGGTATTCTGGTTTCCTCGGAGTATATGTTCGCTTAGTTCGACTTAGGCAGCATGCAAGGTTCCTATGCGTGGTGTCTTAGAGTTCCTGATTATAGGTATAGCTGTGTCCCACCTCCATGGAGAGTACCACACAAGACGATGGTGGTAGAGGCATGCTGAGGCTGCTTTGGACGCCATCGCCGTGAGTAGCGAGGCAGTGCTGGAGACGTTTCTCGAGAGAGAGGCTGGTCATTGCTTCCATGAGGTCTTGACATGATGTCACACCTGTCATGAGTAGGTAGACTACAATTGTTTAACTATGAAAGCTGCAATATGTGACTTGCTTGCCTCTGTGAGTCAAGGTCTGATCGCCTCTCCACGCATTACGCATTTCAGAGTCTTGGATTTCATTGTCATAACTTCATGATTCAGTCAACCAGTCCGAAAGCCGTTCCGCAAATCGTATGCTCTCTGCGTAAAGGAATATCCCAGGATTTTGGAGATATTGGAGAGATGATCGGCACCACTTTTTCTTTGCTAGGTTTACATTGCCAAAACCTATGCCTTGAACAATATATTCACCAAGTCAACACTAGGTCTTCGATTCGGAAGAACAATAGGCATACGTGATTACAATGTGACAGCACGATATATGCGAGTCAACGCACTCAGGACACTCTATTACCAACGCTTTTCGTACTCTCGTTATTCTGCTCTCATACACTGATCCTAAATTCCCATCACCACAACCACCACTCACACTATTCCCTACACGATCAGCACATACCCTCCTCCTCAAAATGCCACCACCAACCCCACAGCCCTCCACCTTCTCAAAACCAACACGCGCTCCCCCTAGGACCTCAGCCTCGCCTGCAGCCACCTCCTAACCCCGTTCCCATCCCTCCTAGCAACCCACCTCCGCTACTCCGCCAACTACACAGTACCCCTTCCCACCTCCCCGTCCCTACCACACCATCCGTATTCGCAAAAACAATCGACACCCACCTCCACTGCATCCGCTACAACCACGGCATCGCAAACGCCTTTCCCAAACCCGCGACTGACCCCGTCACCGAACGGACCAACCGCAAGCGCGAGAAGCGCTACCAGAGGTACAGGAAGAAGTACATCGGTATGCTTGAGAGCGCTGCTGTGTGCTATCGTGCTGCATTTTAGTGACGTGCTTAGGGGATATAGTGTCTGTTCGAATCGGCAGTTCAACGAGGACGTGCATAATGAGTCGAATGCGTTTAGTTGGCGGTTGTATCCCTGCGTTAATGTGCCGCTGGAGGTTGGGCATGGGGATTGGGATGCTTCGTTGAAGACGAGGTGTGATGAGTTCGGGATGGTTCATTCGAGGCGGGGGTATTGTGCGATTGAGGACTAGACAGGTCATAGAGGTGTATGCAACACACATTCCCCGGAGACGGAAACCTAAGCACTTGGTCTTCTTGACCGGAACAAAGTCTAGGTTCGTTCAGTTCCATCACAAGGACCGGCGCATTCCGCAGTCATTCTTGGTAGAGTAGCATCACAGCAACCCTGACAATGTTGTACAATAGCCATGCAGTTTATTACTATTCAAACTAAATCGAGGAAGAAGAAAAAAAAGGAAGATATGCAATGTAGAGAGGTAAGATGCTAGATGTCCAAATGCAGGAACCTGTGCACGTATGAGAGCCAATGTCTCACGTACGGGATAAAAGCCAGAAAGAGAACGGTGTTCAGAGAAGAAGTGCCAGTGAAAGGAAGAAATGAGAATCGAGAAGCAAGTAAGATTGGTCGCTTAATAAATCAGGAGAAGCACTCGGAGTCCCAAGATAAAAGAGAGAAATAGGGGGACCTTCAACTGCGGACAAAATTCCTTCTGTGGAATAACTTCGTGCGTGGCTTCTTCGTGTCCAGGTCCTGCTTTATATTAGGCATTGAAGCGATTGTTGCTTTCCGTTTCCCAGACTCGTCGAAAACAGACTTGATGTCGGGTTCCCGCACTGCAGTGGCATTGCTGTTCGCAGTATACTCGTTCCTGACGCTTTCCGGAAGCATTTGCTGGAGTTTGCCAACCATGTCTTCTAGCTGGGGGAGCAGCTCTCCCAGGCGATGACGAATCTCAGACCCTATTGGAGTAATCTCGTACTCGACGGGAGCTAGTTCACTGAGCATCTTACTGTATTCCTCCAAGTCTTTGTCGATGCGTTCGATGTATCTGCTTAGAATGTCCGAGATGAGAGTGTTGACATAGTGTTCAAAGCCTTTCAGCACTCTGTCCACAAAGTGCTTCTTGGGGTCAAGAAATAAAGCGTGAATTTTCTTCCTCTGGAATCCGATCCTAGGCTCCGCATATTTGGGACGATTCCTTGTTGTCCAACCCGTGATTTGCGGGAAGGCTTTGAAAACTTGGTCGAACAAAGGCTCAGTGACCGAGGACATAAAGTTGGTCTGTCTTCCGTCTTCCATCGTCGCCCTCCGCCTGATGTACTCCAATTTCGTCTTGATTTCTTTCACGCAGCTCAGCGCCTTGACTCGAATAGACAGTTCATATGGCTTGTATTGTCTCTTAGCCTCTTCGGTTGTTGATACACCGCAAGTTGGCTTTTCCATTTTCTCTCTGAGTTTCTGATGCACGAACTCAATCGCCTTGATAAGAAGATCGCCAGAAGACTGAAGGGCTTGCGATTGGGTCGCATACCACTTTTTGAAGCCCGGCGCAAAACACGTGCGAGGTCTTCATTCCAATTGCAACCTTTCTCCAGACCCTTGGCCTTGGAGACGCCTGGAGGAATGGTGCCACTGCTTTTCAGGATTCTGTTGAGAGTTGGTCCTTTGAGTATAAGCCATGAGCCGATCACTTTGTCAACCTTGTTTATATAATGCCGGGACTCTGCATGCATCTTGACCATGCTTTTGGCGGTTTGCTTCTGGAATTCTTCCTTAATGTAATCCAGCAGCTGCGGGACCAGAACCGCACGGAGCCTGCCGAAGTCATTTGCAATGTCTCGATAACCAGTATTCCGCTCGGAGGAATTGACCACCCGCTTGATCTTGCTAACGATGTTAGGTACTTCGTGGAAGAGGTGTGCAGTGTAGTCCTGTAGATTTCTGTCGGCCGGCAAGGAGAACAGGTATTGCCTCAGTGATGGAATCCCAGTTTCCACCGGCGAAAGCGCCGGCTGATCCATAAACATAAGTTTGTCACTCTTCAGCCAGGTCATATAGTCCGCCGCTGAGACGTGAAACGTCTGAAGAACCTCGCCCGGGTTACGCCCGTTGAGCTTTAGGGCGAGTTCCTTGGATACATGTGAAGCCCGTTCAGCGATTTTTCGTTGCTTGCGCTTGCGCTCAAGATATGTTTTGTACTTGCTAAACACATCGCTCTGTAAAGTGTCTCCATTCTCTTCCGCTTCGTTCCACTTTGCTTAGGCCTCGCGGATGGACTTTTAATTTCATCATAGCCAGGTCCTGAACACTGAGCAAGCTGGTTCTCGGATATGGCCTGGGGTTGTTAGAGCTATGGGCCGGAAGATCAAATTCAATCTAGAAACTCACGTCAATTTTCGTTGCCACCAACTTCACATTATCAATGCCGTGGTTGGTGATCGCAGCACGAACACTGCTAATGACCATGTCGTCAGAGGAAATCCGGATAGTATCAGCAACTATGATCTCCACGTCCACCATATCCTTAACTTCGTCTGCAAAGCGAGCACGGGCGGTGTTTGTGTCTCCCCAACCTGTCGTAGTCAGTAACATGCTTATTCCGTATTGTTGGAAAACATTACCAGGCAAGTCCCAGATTTCAATATTTTGTTCGAGGAGGGGGTCCGAGAACTGGATTGTGACACAGCTCACCAAAGGCCACAAAGACAACTGGCCCTCTACCTTGGTCATAAATGGTTTTACTTCTTGCAGGAGCTCTTGTGGGCTGTTCCCTGCGAATATCGCAACCCGCCGGGTTTCAACCATGTCTACTTGCAGCGATTTGAGTGCTGCCGCGCATCTCAGCTGACAAAAGGTCAAAAATTCGCCGGTCCGGTAGTTATCCACGTTCCAGACTTGCTGAAAGTTCTCTTTTCCCTCGAAAATTGTATAGAAGAGCTCTTCCGCTGTGTCTGCTGCACGTCGGTCAAAATGGTCTTGTGCTTGCAAACCGGAGTTTGACGTCTCGTCCTCATCCAACTCTTCGTCCGGATGGTGTACATGGAAAAACGCGCGGGCATAGCCTGCCAGCATATTGTCTAGCTCTCCAGCCTTCAGAAATGCGACTTCCGCGGTGTATTTCTTCATGGCACTAGAGGAGTCTCGACCATCCAGTTTGTACCGCAAAATGGTACTAATGCAAGCCTGTCCATCCGCCCCAGTCAGTGACAGACCATCACGCTCGAATGTGGCGTTTATGAGCAGGCTTTTACCAGCACCTTGTGGTCCTACGAGCGCAATTCTGATAGGATCGCGGCGCTTTATTTGTCGTAGAGCTTCGACTTCATCACGAATGTGCTTTAACTCTTCATCTTCCTCAGGAATCTCATCGAACGAGCTGCAGAGGACGGCTTGCATTTTCTTTTGACCGTCGTCGATATCGTGGACGCGTACCAGCCAGTAAGGATGTGGGATCCTGACCTCCTTCGAAGAGTCATAACGAGGCGCTGACCGGTTCTCTTTTAAGTATACGGCGAAAGATTCTGAGTCAAAGACATCTGACGCAGACATAGCTGGAATATGTCTCAAGTCCGTCAATCTCGTTCGAGTACGGTTAGCCATGCGAACTTGAAGTAAGCAAGGGATGTCTTTACTTATAGGAGATAGAAGTGGGGTTTTAGTAAGAGGCAAGGCTATATTCAGAAGGCGGAGATTCTTTAATGTGGAACCGGGAATGGTGGGGGCGATAGATTCAGAGAGTAAATTCCGAAGGAGGGCTACTTGAAGCGGTCGAAATCCGTGCAGGACGGTCCCAGAATGAAGGTGCAATGAGAAATGTTAGGTAAAGAAGGCTTAGGCAGTGTGCTGTGAGCGGATGTAAGAGGAGGGTTCAAGAGATGGTAGCAGAGAAGCACGAGTAGTGGACGAAAGTAAACTTTAGACGAGCCAACGGAGGATGGAGATGAAAGGAAGAAAAGAGAGGTGCGAGATGAGGATAGATATAAGTACTCCAAGCTGGGTGCGGCGGTGAGCAAGATTGAGGATTCAGCGGTGTAGATTCGTGAGAGTTCAAAGTTGACCCGAGTTGAGACAGTACACCTCTCACCCTCACTTTGAAGGTAGGAGGGCAAACTCAAAGAAATGCCACCTACTTAGACACACCTCAATCAACAACCGCATGCTCATAGCCAGGACACGGTACCGCGTAGACAAGTCCTCTCCCCGCGTGATGCAGTAGGGCTGAAGGACAGCAATGCTATCAGTATTCCTCAAACGAAGCCGACAAAGAGGAGGACGCTGGGCCGGATTCGCGGACCACTGATACATCTAGCAGAGCTCTACCGATAAGCACTCTGAGTTGTACTTTGTCCGAATGTACATATCTTACCATGCATTCACCCTTTCAGCGAATAGAACCACGACGCGATAACTCACATTCTTCGCGCCTCTCAGGTCTTCTGTCCATATGATCGAGGAACATGACGGACGCATCCTACCTGCATATCAGAAATAAACCGGAACCCGTCGTTGCACGATGTAGATGTAGATATGCGATGACGGCGCGTCATCGTCAGTTTAGGTCCCGCTACACGTAGGAATCGAAGCACGCGTCGCTCATACAGCAGCAACCAGGAACACAGTTGCAAAAGACAATGCAATTTCGATGTACGATGTGATGGAACACAGAAGAGACTGCGAGGTTGGCGGATGTATGAGGAAGGGTTGTTGCTCCTGTAGGCTTCGCTCCGATGTTTGGCCGTGATTAGATATTGCGGAAAGAAGGACGGACGACAGGCAGCTCCTTCCAAGATTCCTTTGGACTGCCTAGCTATCAATCGATTTGCCGTGTCCATGACTTTATGTTATTACTCTATGTGTCTGCATGGTTCCTTGCTCATCCGTCCAATGCATGCCATGATCATGCCGTCTCCTCTATTGCACAAGGAGAGGCCATCACCATTGAAGTCGGGAAGAACTTCAATTTTTCAAACAAACATGCATGTCACAAGCACAACACCGAGCCTGGTTGTTTCTTCAAGAGTCCGAGAGCATCGGCCTCCCTATTTTTCAATTGGTATTACTTGTTTCTCTATCCTTCATACACTCGGTCTCCAACCCCCCTCGTCGCCATCAATTCTCAACCCTAACGACAACCCATCACCTACAAGACCATCAAACCCGCAGCAGCACCAACAAGCGCCATCACGCCCATCTGGACACCGACGACACTTCCAGCACCAGTTCCCTCCACAATCGAAGTGCTAGGCTCCGCCGGCTTGTAGCTAGCCGTACCATTGGCAGCAGGATAGCCACTACCCGTAGCAGTGATGAGAGTAACCGGCTTCGTGATGGTAGGCAGGTAGGCCGGCGCGGAGGTCACGGCGGGATACTCGCTGCTCTGGCCCGCAGTCGGCGCACTGCTCTCAGCAGGGTAACCGTTTCCATATCCGGCACCGGGCTTCTGGCTTTCCTCACCGTACGCGGGAGTTTGCTCGGGCGTCTCGACTTCCACGGGCGTAGACTTGGGCGTCGCAATCTGGCCGTCGGGGCCCCAGCCGGGCATGTAGCTGGGCTTGTAGGTCTCGGTGCCCTTGTATGCCGCGCATCCGGGAACGTTGGTCTTGGGAGGAGCGCGACCGCCGCCGCAGTCAAGGAACTCGCAGATTTCGCCGGTGCCGGGGACCCACCAGATCATGGATGCTTCGCCCCATTGGTTGGTGGTGGCGGAGGACGTGCAGCCGCCAATGTCGGTTTTGGCGGCAGAAAGGGCGGCGAGGGCCAGAGTGATGAAGGTGGTGGTGGTATGCATTTTGAAGTTTGTGGTGGTGATTAGGTGTTTAAGTGGTTGGTAGAGGATTAAGGATAGATATGTATCTTCTTCTTTCTTTTTTCGATTAAAGAGAGTGGCAGCAGTCAAAAAATGACAGCAATATCAACAGCGAACAAGCGAATGAACGGATGACCGAAGGTGGAGAAGAGAAAGAAGGAAAGGAAAAGACGAAAGGGGGTCAGAAGACATTTTTATAACCGACCAGCATCCTGTGGCAAGAATGAGAAAGGGACCCGGCTCCATGATCCTTCGGTTGGTCTCATGCTCCTTGCCTAAGTTGCATTGCATCCTAGCAAGGTTGCCATCTAGCGCGACAGACTCCTCCATGGACCTATCGGCGAAGCCGTCTGGTTGGCTGATGCGTAAGACAGGAGATTTCAGGGGTAAAGTAATTCTCGCGGTCGTTCTCCAGGATCTTTCAAGACGAACAAACAAAGCAAAATCCGACTGAAGGACCAACGTGAGCACCAGAACACCTGCTCGATGAAGTGCTGTTGGAAGAAGAAAAACCCGAGGTTGATCAGCGGAGGCTGCGGAGCTGGAACCTGGAGATTGCGAGATTGGCAGTGAGGCTCTTGCAGGGGAGCGAATTTAGCATTGGCGCCGTTGGAAAAGCTCAAAGCTTAATTCGATTCATGTCAGACTATTTTTGGCACGTCCCTATTCGAAATCCCATAGAACTATTCGCTCTCGGCAAGATGCATGGTATTCATCAACCCCACTGCGGATGAAAATTCAACGGTGTGAAGAGTGAAGAGGTCTTCGTGGATAGATATTTCACCACTCGCTAATTGAACGAAACACTCCATGTGCTTGCATCAGTGATATGGACAGCTAGACCACACCTGCAGCCCAAGATTGAACAGCACCAGATCTAACGCGTTGACATGCCCACTTCGCATTCACAGGGATCGCAATGTTTACAATGTGTCGCGCCGAGTGATGGCTCGCATGTCGTTGTTGACTTCCCGGATATAGAAAAACAGACAGTGGATGATCGCGCCGCATTGCTCTCAAGGTCAGCACTTGTGAGGACAACCCGGAGACGCAGCAGGAGCGCTCAGTTACTATCATGACCTCGCTTCCTCAAGTTCCAGCTCCAACTGCCTGATGCGCTCATCCTTCTCTCGGCTTGAGCTACCACTGCTTTCGAGTTTCGATTCCAGGGTTGTGACTTTCCGCATAAGCAGTGCGATCTGGTCCGATTGATCCGCTAACACCTTGTTCTGTTGCTCCAGTGTAGACCTGATGTCATGAAGGAATTCCTTAATCCCGCCGGTAACGGAAGCGGCTGTGGTGGGAGCAGGCTGCGAAGCCGGTGCGGCCGGCTCAGCGGACACAGCAACGGAGGGTACAGCACTCGGGGTAGCGGCAGGTTTCGCTGGCTCAGGACTTTTCACTGCCGTCGGACTACGCGGCTTCTCTTCTGCTTTGACAGCGGCTACGGATGGACGCTCAACAGGTTTGGGAATGTTTTCGAAGCTGGAGGCGTCGTCATCGGACGATTCCTCCTCGTCAGCGAACTTTGAGGCTTGACTAGCAAGAGATGCCTTGTTATCATTGACAGATGGAGAAGGCCCTTGAGCCTTCACTGGAGGAGCAGTGGCTGCAGGAGCAGGCTTGGGCGCCTCGGCCTGGGTAGGTGGTGCGCTCTGAATGGGCGCAGAGGTCGTTGGGGGCTTATAATCCGATGGAACCTCTTCAGGCGCGCCACCCTCGTATATACTCTCCAGCGAAATCTTTGGCGGCAGCGCAGTCTTGCCACCAAACCACTCGGACGCTGTGGTGCCTGGCTTGAGACCGGTAGTGGGAGGATAGATGTCACTCTGAAACATCTCGGACCTCCGAGGGACAATGAAAGAGATGGGTTCGATGTATGAGTCGTTGACAGTCTTGAAGCAGCGCAGAACTTCGTTCTCGTGCAAGTTGATGCCCCGTTTTGGCAAGAACGCTATACCCCTCTGTGGATCGGACGATTTGTATTCAGAGAGGTACTCGAACTTGTCATGCTCATATTCATAGTACCGGATGTTGCCATCACTGTGGAAGTCAGCAAAGCTGTGAGGCCTTAAACGCAGAGCAGTCTTACCCCTTGCCAGCAAGGTACAGGCACTGTGTGCCATCATCCCAGAAGGGCATACAGACACCAGAGATGCTATCGAGGATCTGGAAGCCACCAATAGGCTCTTGGGGTGCGCGAGCATCCCACAGCCCCAGCTGACGGTCGCTCATACGGGAGAATCCAGTCGTCGCAATACGATCATGTTCGCCCATCCACACAGCTCGGCTGTTCTTTGCACCTGGATGACCTGGAACCTCTTGAGCGGGCTTTTCCTGCCTGACATCCCAGATTCTCAGTTTCTTGTCACGGCTGGTTGTGACTAGGAATGCCCCATCAGCGCTCCAGGATAGCGACTGGACAATGTCGTTGTGCTTGAGATTCAATTTCGCCACACCACCCTCGACGTCCCATATCTTCACGGTGTAGTCGCCAGAGGCGCTGGCAAGTACGTTCTCGGCGGCTGGGTTGAAGAGGACGTGGCCAACCTTTCTGTTACAATGGTCAGTGGCCAGTGTGACATTGTGGTTAGGGAGACGAACCGCATATGACCGCTCAGGCGGGCAACAGGCGCAACGTCGGCCGGCTCCTCTGCATCCGTATGGAGAGTAAATCCCTCTGGTACTTTCCATATGAAGACCTGCACTTCTTGAGTATGTATCCCCTGTGTGATCGAGGAACACGGCGCACCTTTCCATCATCGGACGCGGAGGCAATCAGCGAGTCGTTGAAAGGGCTCCTACATGTAACTGTCATTGCCTGGTCCCACACAGGAGCACTCGGGAAATTTCCCTTACCAGTCCGTGTCCAATACCGCAGCCGTGTGTCCGCGAAACAGGGGAATCTGCTCGGGTAGGCGGCCCTTCTCATTGATGGGAATGACAGCAAAAGCGCCTCCACCACTAGCCTCCCAGTTGACGGAGATGTATTCGGGGTTCGCCTAGGCCGAGAGTCAATCTCGGAGCTTCTCTATGCCATGGCGGAGGCTTACCTTAATCAAATTGGTATCCCAGGCGTTCTTCGAAATGCGAAGGTTATCGTAGCATTGTTCCTGCAGCCATATCAGAATCAAGTCACTGAAAAGCTCAAGGCTACGCAACCGTACCTTCTTCGTCCCGCGACCGAAGACGTGTCCTGTATTGGTATATTCAGTCAGGAGTTGAGGCAAGGCGCATGAGCTACCTACGGTATTTGGACGCCCTCACAAAGCGGCCAGCCATGATTCTGCGTTGGGCGATTCGTTCCTGTAATTCTATTCACAATGAAAGATGTGATATATGCACCTGAGGCCGAGGCACCGAGAGATTGGAATTCGTGGTAGGAAGTATATCAGCGAGTTCAAGGCGCATTGAGCGCGCTTGGCGTGGACCCTTGCTATGTTTACCATTTGCAGTTAGCTTATAATTTCTCCCCGCCATGCACAATAGAATAAGCAGCATGGAATCATAAAAGCTAGTTGAGGAAATGTAGAATTATATTTCTTTAGAACCGTGCCTTATCCAGACACTTACTAGTTACATACTTGAAATGCAGGGGGTATCATAGACTACTGTATTTTAGGCGCTTGAGGAGATCGGACTGCTCAAAGGCCTGCGATCTTCTCTCTGGATGGTCCAGTCTCCAACATCCATTTCCACTGGCGAACGCGATGCACCTGCATCCGAAGTCACCATCTCCTCATCATCTTCATCTTCATCAGGCAGCAGCTTTTCCCTAGGTTCCAATAGGTCCATATCCTCCAGTTCCTGTCGGGGCTTCAGCCTCCAAAGGGTCGTGCCGCAGACGTGGTTCTTAGTCAAGAGATCGTCAACGAATTCGTCGACGTAAGTCAGGGTGAAGCCATCCTTCGTCCTCTTCCTGATTTTGCGGAAATCCTTGAGTAGCGGCTCCAGATGTTGATATATCTCCACAGGTTTCCAGGTCAGACGTATGTAGAAAGCGGCCAGACAACGCAGATACTTGAACTCAATAGGCTTTTCTTTAGTGACTTCATTAGCTTTGCCATCATTATCATTAGAGACTTCCTCAGTCTTGCCATTCTTGTCTTTCAAATCTTCCTTAAAGTTCAGATACTCAAGTATAATGTCTTTCTCCGGCGCCAATTCGAGCAGCCTGAACGCTAGGCAAAGGAACGGGGTCGGTTTCCCTGTTATGCCATATGTTCCACCGATGTATGTAAGGTTTGCGGCCTGGTCGCATAACGTTGCGGCATTCAGGCGAGAACAGCACTCCATCCAATATATTGAGGTGGTGATGCGATCCCGTACTGGCTTGTCGAAAAGCGTGGTCGGCGCTACCCCTTGGATGGAGCGGCCACGATGGCCTAGGGGTTTGAGGGACATGTTTCGGCTAGGATTCTGGTCCTCTTCGCTGCTCGGCATGATGGTGTGTGGATTTTCGAGGTGGTGACTGAGGGCTTTGACTTCCTGTGATAGTGCGACCGCGCATACGGCGGGAGTCGTTGCAGTTGTGAGGCGATGAGGTTGGAGGCTGAGACGGAAGTAGGTGGTGGAGCTGCCTGATCTCGGAAACCCGCCAAGACAATTGAGGTAGTCACGTGATGTTGCCTAGCCAACCGATATACATACGCCCACAACATAACGTCACACAACCTCATCCGCATCTCTGCACCAGCGACATCCAGTCCGAGTCTTCATGGACCGCATTCCCAACTGTGCTACCCACATTCGCGATTTGTTTGCTTGTTAAGCGATGGGGAAGTTGTTACTCACGTCCGGGCAAGTGTCCATATTGCTTTCTTCATGTATCAGTAGGTAATCGCAATCCGCGTACTACAGTGGCGCCCTTATTTACAGGAATGGGTCTGACTAGCCTTCAGTATTCGTATTCACAGTTGTTCTTTTCCTTTCTGGTTATGTCATGCAGCAAAGAACGGTATCTAGTCTGCAAGCAGCCATAAGACCTAATAAACCGAAACCGTTGCCCATTCCGAAGCCAGTAGAACCTCCCACACTGGATGTGAAGTGGGCGAGACCTCTGGGGGCACGACCAGCGGTGGATGAGTCCGTGGAACAGATGATTGCAGCACAGACTCTCGACTGGAGCCGGCTAGGCTATGTGCAGCTTGTCAGAGAGCATGGGGAGCTATGTAGTGCGGTCATGTTGCTCGCAGACCTGCATGGTCTGAAGAGCCCCGCAAAGAGACTGCTTCTGTTCCCCAGGGCATGGTTGAAGAAGAATGACGATGATGCCTATGACCCTGATATGACAACGACGAGAAGACTGCTGCGAACCGCAGCAAGGCGGTATGGTGTCTCCTTGATTCCCATGGAGACCATCGTGGATGGCGCAGATGGTGAGACCCACCCACGGACATACAAGTCTCCCTTGCATAGGACGGAACCAACAGCTGACCCTTCTAGACTCGTTGCCTTCTTCATACTCGCTCGCTAGTCTTTATGCCTTGACAGACTATGAGCGTCTCATATATCTTCGAGCGCCGGGTACGCTGTTGGACGCATCAGCTCTGGACTCTTTACTCGCCTTCTCCAAATCTGAGCCGTTAGCGGCATATCCAGCGACACCAGAGCGCAAAGCTCTTTCGACTTCGTTGCTGCTCATCCACCCGTCTCAAGACGTATACCGCCAGCTGAAAGAGTTGCGTGTCGCCCAGCCCCTGACCGATCTCAGCCTATTCCGGAGGTCATTTCCCGTACCGGACGCGCTCATGTCGGAGTGGTCAGTGTCCATGGGCAACCTGGTGTATGAGTCGCAGAAGTTGCGCGAGGCAGTTGACGACTTCAATGCGACGAAATTCGAGGAGACGACGACTTTCGTGCGGCTCTCGGATCCCGAATTGCCAGGGCCAGAGTTCGATGTCCCGTACTATCAACGAGTCGAGCTCCGGCCGGAGAATGAGGATGCGCGAAGGATGTGGGACGGCCTCTACGAGCGGTTTCGGCAGCGGCGCATGGAGGTGTGTGGGCTCGATCTAGAATACTGGAGGAAGCCCGTGCTCGAAGCTTGATGTAATAGAGCTAAGCCAGCGGCAATCATGCATGCTGTGTATGAGGAACGATGAATGTAGATATTTGAATTCCCCAGCGCCATGTGCCATGCGTCGCTGGTCCGGCACGCAACGACGGAAACACGCGCAAGTAGGAATTCTGAGCTCTCCTGGGCCGTACCAACAACGCCAAGTTCTTTGATGTCAGAACCGTCTGCGAATGATGAGCGAGGAACGATAACAAGTAGATCTATGATCTATGACGGGGGCCGACGGGCCTCTAATCCTCGCACCCTTGCAGCCCACCAAGTCCCCGCCGAGCAGCCTCAACGCAACTCTCCAGCCCCCCAACCCCCAATCTCTCTCACGCTTCACCTTGCATCTACACTCCTCCACCGCTGCAACTCCACGCACCGCATTACCAGTTGCCAGTCCTTTGGCCACGCGCGCCGCTCCTTTCGTCCCAATTGCCTCTCCTCAGCCGCCGCCCCGCCTCTGACGCCATTGTTCCAACTGCGTCGTGAACGCTTTCACGCCCGCTGAACGGCGCCCGTTGCGGCACGTCGAGCCTCCCGCAAGGGCTGGACAACCTCTTTTTCTCGCTGCCGCTCGTATGCCGACTCTAGGATTCCTCAAGAAGAAGCGGACGAAGGACTCGACGGGCTCGCGCGACCTCGACTCTCCGTCGTCGCCCTCCAAAGAGACGTCGTTTCAGAACCCTCCGTCTGCGTCATCAAAGACGGGTGCTCCCTCCGGCACCAAGTCCTCTGGTGGCCCCCACCACTCTGCTCACGACTCTGTCACAACCTCCCAATTCACCCAGGCTTCGACAGCGTCCTCGAAGCCATCCGAGCCCATGAAGGCCCAGCAGGCGTACGCCACCCCTCAATCGTCCCCTGAGCCATATCAGCAAACGCAGCACAATGCCCCGAGCATACAGAATCTGATCCACCCTACCAACTCCAACCAGACGTACCAGAGTCAGCAAGGCCAACAGTTGACGACACCGGCAAGCAGCGTCCCAGCTAGCCAGGCAATGCAATATGGTCAACCGATTCCGGCCGCACAGCCGCAGGTTCGCGTCACAAAAGGGAAATACACGCTTGCGGATTTCACGATACAGCGCACGTTGGGAACAGGGAGCTTTGGGCGTGTCCATCTCGTCCAATCGAAACACAACCAACGTTTCTACGCCGTCAAGGTGCTCAAGAAGGCGCAGGTTGTGAAGATGAAACAGGTCGAGCATACGAATGACGAGCGGCGCATGTTGCAGCAGGTCAAACATCCTTTCCTGATCACTCTATGGGGAACATTTCAAGACGCCAAAAACTTGTACATGGTCATGGACTTTGTCGAGGGCGGTGAACTCTTCAGTCTGCTGCGAAAATCTCAGGTAAGACCCATGTTCCCAACACCACTCTATTTAGCCCAAACACCCGATGCTTACTATCACCAAGCGTTTTCCCAATCCGGTAGCGAAGTTCTATGCTGCCGAAGTGACCCTTGCGCTGGACTACTTGCACTCGATGAACATCATTTATCGCGACTTGAAGCCCGAGAATCTGTTATTAGACCGCCATGGCCACCTCAAGATTACAGACTTCGGATTCGCAAAAGAGGTGCCGGACATTACCTGGACACTCTGTGGCACTCCCGATTATCTGGCGCCCGAAGTTGTTGCATCAAAGGGTTATAACAAGTCTGTGGATTGGTTAGTTCTTTGTTCCCCTGGGGTGCTACTTCTTACCCCCGTCACTAACTTCTGCAGGTGGTCACTTGGCATCTTGATCTTTGAAATGCTGTGCGGTTACACTCCATTTTGGGACGCCGGCTCGCCTATGAATATTTACAGGAATATCGTCGAGGGTCGTGTGAAGTATCCCCCTTACATACACCCAGATGCGCAAGATCTACTGCAGAAACTCATCACTCCCGATCTGACGAAGCGACTTGGCAACCTTCACGGAGGTAGCAAGGACGTGATGAACCATCCTTGGTTTGCTGAAGTGACTTGGGAACGGTTGCAAAAGAAGGATATCGATGCACCTTATGTACCGCCCGTTCGAGCCGGCGTCGGCGACGCCAGCCAGTTCGACAAATATCCAGAGGAGACAGAGGCATACGGTCAGACTGGGGAGGATCCGTGAGTGTCCATTCTGTGTTGCAAACATATCGGGCTAACAATAGCACTAGCCATGGGTATCTTTTCCCTGATTTCTAGAGCGCCCTTGGTGTGGTTGCCTTTCATTGCTTTGACTTGGCGATTTGTTCCCCACAAGATTCGCTCACGGATCCGCCACTTCGATCTTTTTGCGCACCTTTTCGCCAAGTCCGAGCTGTTCTGCCATCAAAGAATTTCGACCACCTCAGTACCTCGGATCGTCGCTATATTTCAAGGATAAAACTTCCGCCTCGAATGTCCTGCGCGAATGTTTACATGTCGATGGGGCCGGGACATGACGCTTCTGATGCTGCTGGAAGTGAACTATGTGGTGGTTTGATGTGCAATGGAACAGCTGCAAAATATGAGCGTCGCTCTATATGATGCCGCCTAGAGGGGGCATATGATTTTGGCGTTGAATCTGTCAAAGAACTTGAAACGAAATCTTGAATATGCGCAAAAACAACAAGCATTGGCTTTAGAATTGTTGGATATTATCGACCTTGGTACGATGGACATGTCACGATGTAGTCGCGGAGGTGCTGGGTTGGATAAGACGAGCGCCTCGTAGCCGTTGGTTATACCTTAGAAAAGCATAATCTGCATCTGATTCAAAATAATGCAGTCTACTCATGTTTTACTTTGTTTTCTTCTCTTCATCACGGAGCTATGCTGTGCTACAATGATGATACGTGACGCGAGGCTTGGATCCTACCCTCCCTCCCATGAACTGCGGGACATCCTGCACATTGTGAGGAGCTTGAAACTCGACCCATGGTTGGGTACTTATCACTGCACCGCCAAGCAAGCATTAACGAATAACGTGTCCCATCCTTCGGGTTTGCCTCCTCGCGAACCTGGAGGCAGTCCGGGGTTGATGGCCTGTGAAATCGTGGGCAAGGCTGTGGCTATGCTGGGGCTAGTAGAGTGATGTGCGGTTCTACTTTAAAAGGATGGCTTTGCGCCGATGGGAGGCGATTGACGGACCTACAACATCTTGCTGCTAGACGAGAGTGCTCACAAGCAGTACACCTGAAATCTGAATAGGAGGAGAAGGATTGTGGTTGCTGTATCAAGGTGCCGCCGCATCAGAACCTTCAGAGATGACTGGATGTCACATGGTTGTAGATCGAACCTTGGAAGTCGCCCTGGCAGGGACGAGTGCACGAGCATAACCCAATTCACTTCAATCAGAGAATAGAGAGCTCACCAGCTCACCAAGCAGAAATTAACAACCGCCGAACAAGAGCAATAGAGGTCTCCCATCGATGACTATTGGAGCAATGACGCTAGCCACTTTCGGCAATGGACGGAAGGGGAGGAAGAAGCATAAGAGCGACAAACCGACGAACTCATACATGCAACACGAAAATCAGTCGATATCACCTCTTCCGGCCCATTCTTTACAACAGGAACAATCGTTCCCACAATATGGCTCCCGTCCGCCCTACCCTCCTCACCCATGTTACCCAACCTACATGTATTCCACGGAAGCAACACCATCAACACCATCCACGCTACCAGCCTCAAAGTCCCGGGCCAACCTCCGAGAAACTTTATCTGCCCAAGCAGGTAAAAGCGTCACCCGGCTGATTTCAAAGACCTCACAGTATCTCGATCCACACCAGAGCAGTTGCCAAACCGTGAACCAGGCCGCCGCGTTATGCGATCTGATCAGCTCGAAGCTGGACACAATCATTACCAGTATTGATGAAGAGCGTTTCAGCGGTAGAGAGAACGATCTCTTTATCTACGATATCCCTGAACCATACTCCTCGCAAGCTACGACTTCCCCCGAAACAACACGGAGATTCCTTTCACCAAACACGGCATATCCCAGTTCAGCCGGAAGAAAAGGCTCAAATCACTTCTCCAAAGTATGGCTATACGCCAACTCTCGTCTTCCCCCTCACCTTCCACCCTTCAAAGTGTAACTCCTCCCCTTGTCACTCTATATCCTGCACCTACTAACCGCTCCCAGCTACCTTCCCACTTGGCCCCTCCTCTGCCTGGCCGCCACCCACTCCCTCCGCGTCTACTCCACCCCAGCCACCCCGACACCTTCAGCATCCCCCCACCCCCTATCCCACGAAACCCACATCCCCAGCAACTGGCGCTCCGGCACCAAAGCCATAACCCTCACCTCCCTCCCCCTGGACTCCATGCACACCATCATCTTCTCCATCCGCGGCTCCGCCACCTTCATGGACTGGGCCGTAAACTCCAAATCCGCACCCACCAGCCCCCAAGGCTTCCTCGACGACGACGGAAACCTCTGCCACGAGGGCTTCCTGCACGTAGCCCGGAAAATGGTACCCCTAGCCGCCGAACGTCTGCGGACATTACTCCAAGAGAATCCATGCCGCAAAGAAGCGAGTCTCCTCATCACGGGCCACAGTGCCGGCGGCGCAGTCGCCGCGCTCCTCTACGCGCACATGCTGAGTCGGCACGTCCAGTCCGAACTTAGCTACTTAACGGGGTTCTTCAAAAGGGTGCACTGCGTGACGTTCGGCGCACCCCCGATTAGTCTCCTGCCGCTGCAGAAACCGGACGAGAAGAGGTATAGGAAGAGCATGTTTTTCAGCTTCGTGAATGAGGGGGATCCCGTGCCGAGGGCGGATAGAAGCGTGGTGGGCAGTTTGCTGAGGTTGTATGCTTCGCCTGCTCCGACGGCGGGGTCGGCGACTGTGGGGACTTTGTATACGCAGACGGTGGCGTCGTTGTCGAAGTTGAGTTTGTCGGGGGGAGGTTCGGATGCGACAAAGACGGCAGAGTCGAAGCACTTGACGCATTCGACGGCTGCCCCGCCGATCTGGGATATTCCGCCCACCACGCTCAGCGTGGCCGGCCGCATCGTCGTTCTCCGAGAGAGGCCTCGGCGCTCACAGCAGCACCATCGTCGTCTTCGAGGTTTCTTCCACTCGCAGTCTCAGTCTCAGTCTCAGTCTCAGTCTCAGTCTCAGTCCCAATCGCAAGAGCCGGTCTCTCTGCACGAGGATGAAGATATTGAAGCCGTGACGGTAGATGATCAGTTGCTGAGGACGGTCGTGTATGGGGATCCACTGAGGCATATGATGAGCTTGTATAAGAGGCGGATTGAGGTTCTGGCTACGAGGGCGGTTACGGTGGGAGGGTGATGGTGGTAGCAAGGGGAATGGTGGAAAGGAAAAACGAATGGTCTTAGGAGTCTAAATGGTGATTCTACCGCTCCGGTAGTATTGTGATTTGAATGATGTATGATGCTTTGGGCGATTATGAGTTTACGTTTCCAGAAGCAAGTTGATATAATATCACGGGGTTTGGAGCTGGCATGAGGCGCAGAGGAGTTGAAGGATAAAGGGATAGTACATATGTATTGCTATTGTACACTTTGCAGTCTGATATTCGCCATCTATACGCAGGGCTCATTTAGCCGTGCGTTCTCCATCTATCGCGAGTCCGGTGTTCGAAACAGATGCAGAGTGGAGTATAGTGCATAGTAGGAAGATCCAAAACAAAGAAAAGGGGCCGGTGTGATTGCGTGGAAAAGGTGCGTTTGATGGATTGGAGTTGGTGTATACCTACGACAAGGTGCTCTTGTTCTCTGTAGGCAGGTTCATGAGTAGAAGGACCGGTGCTGATTCGAAACCTGTAGGAGGAGAACCATCTCGCTCGGGTAGGTAGTGCTAGTGGAAAAATAATTGAGGTTTCGGTGGAAATTGCTGGCTGGAGGGGTGCTGGCGGCGAAAGTGGGAGGTGCGGTCTTTGTGGTGTAAGCAAATATGGGGATTTGCTCAGAACGCTACACGACTGTGTGGAAACTCAGTTTTTTGCAGCCACTACCAACGAGTGCCTTCCAACCATCCTCTCTCCCATAACGATTCGTTGGTGTGGTTCTTTCCCAGAGCCAGCACCGCCTTGCCACTGAAGTTGGCGAACGGTACTGGAACAAGCAGAAGGAATCGATAACCCTCCTTGCACCAGTGGGTATAGACGGGGAAGCCCGCACGAGCTCGGTCAATCCCGAGGGCATGAAGGAATGGATCCGCCACATCAATCCGGAATTCTCGTCTCATTGCGTTTCCGGGTGTCTTCATCATCCAGTCAACCGATCTATCCTCTGGCACTCGAAGGAAAGCGAAAGGCAAGGCCATGAAAAATTGGCCCGGAATGTGAGCTCGCAAGTGCTGGACTCTGGCGTTATCGTACATACAGCTCAGTGAAACTGCAGACTGGAAGATGAACTTGGCGACGTCGAATAACCGGTCTTGCTCGTCTCGGAGGGGAAAGCCTTTCAAGTCCGGGTAGCCATTGCTGAGATACCATGAGGTGAAGTCATCGAAATTCAGCTGATTCCTGGCCTCTTGTAACCTACGGTGCTTAAGATGCTTGATTACTGATACCAGGATGCCTGACTTCCATGGGTGAGCCAGAAGACCCATATCGCGGCCTTGGATGATAACTCGCGGTATTTGATCTTTCAGCAACAACGCTCTTCGCTTGACAAATACATCTGCTTCTGCCTTGACCGTCGATGAAGTTGCCAAGATCTGAATGGGAATCCCATGAGGAATCAGTATTATTTGGCTTTTAGTGGGTGGCGCGGAAGGAAACGTCTGTGAGGCGGTGGTAAATTTCCATGTAGTGATGGGTAATCTCTCGTACACCATCCACCGTAACTCCTTGGGGAGGTCCATGAAGCGGAAGGGCTTAGATGAAATTGCTGCTCTCCTTGAAGGCGTCGATGGGGTACCTGCGTCAGAGCCATTTTCTGTACTGCCCAATGAATGCCACCACTGGATTTGCTGGGACAGAGAGGACATAATTCTCAGGGTGAGCCGGATTCGACGAGACGGATCATGGAAGGAGGGGTTTGTGGGGCAGTGTGGATGATGAAGATGATTTTGAGTCTAAAAATTTATATACAAGTCGGGTTGTGGGTTTGGTGCAGAAGGGGCGGATTACTTTTTATACCGGATTGCGGACAAGTTCCGCACGTGACACACCGGGAGATTGCGCCCCGGCCATTTGCGCAGTCTCCTATGACGACGGTAATAAAAACACGGAGGCAAGAGAGATTTAGTTTATGACTCCGAGATAAGCCACGTGGGGATTGATTGGTGCCAGGGGCAGAGCTTGAAACAGGGGCCTGTTTACGTTTGCCGGTGAAAGACGACAGTGGACAAGAACGAGGAGCAACAACTTCAGGTTCCATCCCCCGTCTCTGAGCATTGTGGAGTAATACTGGCTAAACCGTTGCGTGATTCCGAGTAGGTCTGCCTATCTGCAGTTTTTAGTTGGTCTGCAGGTTGACTCCACCTTAGGGAGGTTGTAATGGGGCACTGCGATGAAAGGCTGCCTACAGAGATAAGGATTGTAGTCTTCTGGTTGAATCTTTTCGACAGTTATTTGAGACTCACCGTAGATAAGAAGAAAGGGCAGAAAAGGCACCCTTTCCTCACTGTCATTTAGTCTAAGCGCCGACGCTGGGTCACTTCGATGTTCTAAAATCTGAAAGTGGCAACGGTACCCAGAGAAGAGACCCGTAGCTAGACGCTAGCAAGGTCACTTACTACAATGGATACGTGGGTCCTAGTGTACCGACCTGTACGACAATGGCACTGGTCTGCTCGCCCTATGGACTTTACGATCTTGCCAACGTGTATGTAAGATATGGGGAAAGTCGGTATATATACTGTCCCACGTTTCATTCTAAACCTGTTAAATCCTATAATAAAGTAGTTGTGAGTTTGACAAGTTATGAAACGGTCAATAATTACTTCACGCAAACTTCCACAACCCGGTGAAAGCAATGTCTGAACGTGTCGCTAAGATGAGCGCCTCAGAGCAAAACAACCCACATAGAAGCACATGATAGGGCTTCTAATTTACTTCTATTTGTTATGATACTGTTACGGTTATGTTTGGTAATGTATAAACGCAGTGTTTTGCGGGTCACCTGTGTAGCTCGGGCCAGCGCTTCCATTGGGCGGTAGGCCTGATGCTTACCGCTACTACTCGACCACTATGTCAGCAGGCCTTGCTGGTATAATAGGGGTCAGCAACTCAACCTGCGACGTTTTAGATTTGCTTCTGACGGAGTTGAATTTATGCTTCAGGTGAGCATTCAAGAGCTAGCTTCGGCGGGGAAATCGGTGTGCGGTGGATATACATGTAACATCGACCGGAGAATGGTGTGCGATAACAACCTATGCGCCTTAAAAAACAGTATTACTGCAATTTTTAATTTCTTGTTCTCATTTGCAGGCACATGAAATGGCGGAGCAGACGGCTGATGGGATTCATGTGCTATGAAGGTCTGGATGTGATCATCGAAGCGGAGTACGTTTCCCCAATGATGGGCACATATTAATGTCCCAGATGTTTCCTGTGAACAGCGTCGGGCCATGTACGCGTATTCACGGAACTGTGCTACGCATACCCTTCCTCTAGTAAGCACTGGTGGTAACACGACATGTTAGTAATGCGAAAGGGGTAGGATGTTCCGATCATTGCGTACAGGACACCCTACCGCGGCAACGCTCTGAGAGATTAGGAGATTCCTCTTCTTGCTAAATATAAAGAGGAAATTGATAACTAGAAACATGACCGACGACTGGAGAACAGAAATGCAGAACTCACGTGAGGATACACCAACCCTCGCCGAGGTGTGGGGCCCAGTGAAGGATCCAATGTTCCGAGCCGACGCTAGACTAGCTCTCAACCCCTTGAGCTTGCCCCGCGATCTGCGTCAGCATCCGACCGCACCCATTGTTCCATCCGAACTGGCGAATCCGGAGAGGAGAGCAACGATTCGTAACAGCCGAATCGTGCGGTGCTTGGAACTCTTGTGACTATATCGGAACAGGGGGTTACAGTCCTCTTTAGGGGAATGGTCTGATATGCCCAATGGTGGAGACGGGACCAGCCGGCGTAAGGCGGAGAAGGCGGTAGTGGTTCCTGAGGGCTAGAGGCTAGAAGGATGGCGGGGTTGGGTTGTTCATAAGAGGAGTGGAGGGTCGCAGCGGAATGGTGTTTGATTTGAATCTCATCGTTTTCAGGCTGTAAGCTTGTCTCTTTTGACTTGTTTTCTTCCTGCTTCTCCACACGCTCATATCAATACATTGAGAGGCCAAATCATTGATTCAGTACAATGGCTGACGATATGGTCCCTGTGTTTAACATTCCAAAGGAATGCAAGGCAGGTGTTGTCGTGAATGAAGGACCAGATTTCCGTGTCGAGGTCCAGATGGTGCCTGTACCAGAGATCAGTATGCTCGTTTGTTCATTCACAGTTTCTCAACTCCAAGATCAAAGCTGATTGCTGGTACTACAGAGCCCAATGAAGTCCTTATCAAGCTCAACGCCACCGGTATCTGCCACTCAGACATTCACTTCATGGTGGGCGACTGGGCCGCGCCGAAGATGAGCGTCTTCGGAACGAAATGTGCGGGGCACGAGGGTGCTGGCGTCATAGTAAAAGTTGGAGATGCGGTCAAGACCTTAAAGCCCGGAATGAGGGCAGGGTTGAAGCCAGTCCAGGATACTTGGTAGGCTGTCCCTTGTGTGCCGTCTCGTATCCGAGGAACGGATGCTGACGTTTCATTAGCGGTCTCTGTGAGCTTTGCCGAACAGACAACGAGTGCTACTGCCCGAAGGCTGTCCTCACGGGTCTCATGATTGACGGCTCCTACAAGCAATACGTCGTCTCGCCCGAACGTTACACCACCATCATTCCTGACGGTGTCTCTGACTACATCGCCGGCCCGGTCATGTGCTCTGCTTCCACAGTCTACACTTCGATCAAAGAGTCCGGTCTCCAGGCAGGTGACTGGGCCGTCTTTCCGGGTGCCGGCGGTGGTGTCGGCATGCAGGGTGTCCAGCTTGCCAAAGCCATGGGTCTCCGTCCCGTTGCCATCGATACCGGGGCGGAGAAGAAAAAACTTTGTCTTGAGGTTGCCGGCGCAGAGGCGTTTATCGACTTCAAGGAAGTTTCAGATGTCGCTGCGGAAGTCGTCCGCATTTGCGACGGCATCGGTGCCCACGCCGTTTTCGTCACAGCTGTTCAATCCTACCCTACCTCCATCTCCCTCCTCGGCCGCCGCGTTGGTGGAAAAGTCATGTGCATCGGCCTTCCTCCTGCGGGGACTCTGCACATCGATGTTGATCCTAATCAATTGTGCGCCAGGAAGCAGGGAGTGCAGGGAACACTGGTATCGAACATGGCGGATGTCGATAAGACCCTCGACTTCGCGAAGAGAGGCCTTCTTAAGCCGATCTATACTGTGTATAAGCTGAGTCAGTTCAACGAGGCTGTTCAGAAACTAAGAAGGGGTGAGATAGCAGGACGGGCAGTTATCGATTTCAACCAGGAATAAGATAAGTGTGATGGAAGTAAGGTTCGGTTCTGCGCAATAAATGTGAGCACAAACAGAATATCATGTTCTAAATCAAACCACCATGTGACATGACGAGGTGAATGACTCTAACGTGACTAAGTGTGCACGGTCCAGGCGGACAAGTCCACGCCTCTGCAGCTCAACACCTCCGAGAGCATCCGCAACATTGGACATAACATCGGTCTTGATGTTCGCTTGAAGAATATGCGACGCCGGACCTTCACCAGTATATGCCGAGGTGATGTCAGTCTCGTCGTCCAGCCAGTCTGCGTATGGACAGGCAGAAGCGTCTACCAGCCGCTCAATCAACAATGGACATCATGTACAGGACGATGCCAGCGACGATGAGGAAGAACTCATGTCATCGGATCCGCTAGGGACTGGGTTTTCAGAACAGTAGGCATCTGCGATAGCGACATTAAAGGACCCAGATTGACCGAAACACCAGGATCTCCTTCAAGCGCAAACAAAAAGCGCCTGCTACCTCTGCATTCTCCCTTCCACGCTTCTTCTCCTCCCCGAACGGAAACTCAAGTAATCGTCAATCACCCCTCTCGCGGCCGCCACAAACACGATCGCAGCATTCCAACAGTAATCTCAGCGGAAACGATTCCTCCAACCTTATATTGAACTATCTCGACCAGCCCGGAGATGCAGCTGGTCAGGGTACAGATAGCAAGGACCCCACGGGCCTGGACTGGTATGTGGAGGGCCCTGGTCGCCGAGTTGGGTACGACGATCTCACAGCCATCGATTGGATCTTCGAATACGCAAAGGAGAGGCAAAGGCTGCGATATCTGTACTCAGGAGCATCCGGCATCTTAGGCTATGTCAAACAGCTCGCTGATGCGAGCCAGATGTGGTTTATCCTTGTTGCTACGGGCATACTGAGTGGTGCCGTCGCAGCCTTCATTGACGTTTCTAGCAACTGGTTAGGCGACTTGAAGTCTGGGTATTGCAGCAACGTCGACGGAGATGGAAAGTTCTATCTCAATAAGGGGTTCTGCTGCTGGGGTTATACTGAGTATGCCCAATGTCACGATTGGCATCCGTGGAGTACTGCCTTGGGAGTAGCATCGAAGGGTGGGTCCTGGATTATAGAGTATATCTTCTTCGTTGTGTTTTCCGTACGTCTGCTATCATGGGTTTTGCAGTTGGGCGATGGACTAACAGATCCAGATACTTTTCGCCGCATGCGCTAGCTTTCTGGTTCGTGAGTTCGCTCCACTTGCCAGGCATAGCGGTATTGCGGAAATCAAGACGGTTTTGGGTGGCTTCGTTATCCGGCGTTTTCTGGGTGGCTGGACGTTAATTGTAAAAACTTTAGGCTTGGTATAGCACATGATCCGAGAGTAGGTCGAAGTTTACTAACGAGGATAGTGTCTTGCTGTTGCATCCGGTCTCTGGCTAGGGAAAGAGGGGCCTTTGGTACATGTTGCATGCTGTTCCGCAAACCTTTTCATGAAGTTATTTCCCAATGTCAATAGTAACGAAGGTACGTGCGACACTCCATTGCTCCCTCGGCCTGGGAACGAGACTGACCGGACAAGCGAGGAAACGCGAAGTCTTCTCGGCCGCAGCAGCAGCAGGCATCTCAGTTGCCTTCGGTTCTCCAATTGGTGGAGTGCTCTTCAGTCTAGAGCAGCTGTCATACTATTTCCCTGACAAAACCATGTGGCAAAGCTTCGTCTGCGCCATGGTCGCTGCAGTCACTCTGCAAGCTTTCAACCCCTTCAGGAGCGGAAAGCTGGTCATGTACCAGGTCACGTATTCTAGGGGATGGCACGACTTCGAACTTGTACCATTCGCCTTCCTCGGTCTTCTCGGCGGCATGTACGGAGGCTTGCTCATCAAGTTGAACATGGAAGTCGCCCAATGGCGCAAAAATCGAAACTATCTCAAAGGGCCAGTGACAGAAGTGGTCATTGTGGCACTGGTCACGGCCCTTCTCAACTTTCCCATCAAGTTCATGAGAGCGCAAGCATCTGAGCTTGTATACTTCCTCTTCGCTGAGTGCGCCGACCTCAACGAAGACACGTTAGGTCTGTGCAAAGCGGGGAAAGCAAATACTGGGGTTGTGGCTTTGCTCCTGGTATCTGCTTTGCTTGGAATCATTCTGGCCAGCTTTACCTTTGGTCTGCTGATACCAGCCGGCATCATCTTGCCGTCTATGGCTATTGGTGGTCTTTACGGAAGGGCTGTCGGACTCACTGTACAGGTGCTCCAGGAGGCATGGCCGAAGGGTTTCATCTTTGGTTCATGCCAGCCGGATGTACAGTGCGTCACTCCGGGAACATATGCAATCATTGGAGCCGCATCCGCGCTCGGGGGAGCCACGAGGATGACGGTTTCCATCGTGGTCATCATGTTTGAGCTCACAGGAGCTCTTACATATGTTCTGCCCATCATGATCGCGGTCATGGTCAGTAAATGGGTTGGCGACGCCATATCTCCTCGTGGAATCTATGAGTCCTGGATCCATTTCAATGGCTATCCCTTCCTGGACAACCGAGACGACAATGGATCTTCCATCCCTGATTGCACCGCGGCCCAAGTCATGACCAGAATCGAAGATTTGGTCGTGATCACTGCAACCGGTCACACCATCCGAAGCCTCCGTGAGATGCTATCGCAGCAGCGCTTCCGCGGTTTCCCAGTTATCGACAACTCCAGGGACGCGCTTCTGCTAGGCTACATCTCACGCAACGAGCTGGCGTATGCGCTTTCCTCGTCCGTTTCGCCGCCTCGCAACCTCAGCGATGAAACAGAAGTATATTTTTCGCATCAACCACTTTCGGATCCCGCTACAAGCCTGGATCTGCGCCCTTGGATAGACCAGACGCCTATCACGCTGAATGCGACGGCAAGCTTTCAGCTCACAGTGAGCATGTTCCAGAAACTGGGTTTGCGGTATGTGCTTTTTGTGGACAGAGGGACGCTGAAGGGCTTGATGACGAAGAAGGACGTGTGGTTTGTGTTGAATGGAATGGACGATGGGGATGGGGAAGGTTTCCCGGGGACTGGAGTGAGGGAAAGGGTTGAGGATGCAGGGGGGGACGATAGAGGACTGCTCGTGTCGCCTACTGACGATGAGGACGGATATGAGGATCGGAATAGGTTGCAGTGATCCAATCTATGATTTCACATCATATGTCCCATATAGATTCGAGTTTGGGTCAAAATCCGGAAATCGCTAACGGTCACTACAATCACTCGGGCGAATTCCCGTGCATGGGGGTGGTTCGTATCGGCTGCGCCTTGGCCTGTTTCAGTAAGTCTCATTTGCATGACCGACTGCATCCCAGCAAGCTGATTGCGATTGTCAGATATCATTCCTATCCACGAGCCATGGCAAAATCCGCTTCGTATAGCTATACTCCCCTCCACAGCGATCGTCACATACGCCTCCTCCAAATCATCAGCAGCGGCGATCCAGTCCCAAGCAAATATCGAATCGTCCAAAGAGCGTTGTCGGACGGAGATGACGAGCTAGAATTCGAGGCCGTGTCTTATACCTGGGGTGACCCTTCACCGTTCGGGAGTCTAGTCCTCGAGGGCAACGAGGGGGGCTCTATTGGACTTACCAAGAACCTGACAGAGGCACTGCCTTTTCTGAGTGAGCGTTCGGAGACGAAGTTGCTTTGGATCGATCAGATATGCATCAACGTAAGATCTGAGCTGTGAACATGACATGACGCTGAGGGATAGATAGCAAAATGATGCGGCGGAGAAGGGGAAGCAAGTAGCTCTGATGACGGATATCTACAAGGCGGCTAGCAGAGTGATTGTTTGGTTAGGGCCGGAGGATGAGGATTGCCACGTTTGCAAGGAGTGGCTTGTTGCATTAGAGGTAAGATTTGTCTCGTCCAGACGCATATACAACAACACCCTAATTCGAAGTCCCTCTGACCCCTTCTCCAGTCCATGCTCAACAACCTCCCCAACTCCGAAATCCTAAACCGCAGCAGTACAACCTACAACCCGGACCGCCGCTGGGTCGTCCTCCGCCAAACCTTCAGCAGCCCGGACACCTCTCCGCACTTCGCCCCATCCATCCGCCGCTTCTTCACCCGTCCCTGGTTCACACGCGGCTGGATCGTGCAAGAATTCCTCCTCGCCCGGCGCGTCCTCTTCCTAACCGGCACCCTGACCCTCACACTCGCCGACCTCGAAGACCTGCACGCCATCCCTCCCCCCACCCCCACAGGACCCGACGACTACACCCATAGCTACGAGCACCTCATCAACCTGAAAAAACACCCCTTCACGGACCCGCAACCCCTCCGCTTCCTGCGCCTCATGTACCTCGCCGCCTCCGAGTTCAGGACCTCTCACCTCGGCGACTCGCTGTACGCGTTCCTGGGCATGATCCCCGAGGCGCGGTTCACGCCGGATTACTCGACGTCGCTGCGGTCGAATTTCACGCGCTTCGCGGCTGCGTTGGCGGCGCGGTTCGGGTCGTTGGATTTTCTGTCCATGTGGGGCGCGAATCTCGATTGCTTGGTCCCGATTACGCCGAAGGAGTTGCTGGGTTTCCCCTCGTGGGTGCCGTCTTTCTGGTGGGTGCCGCTCGGTGCGCCGTTCCGGTTGGCGGTGGGCGGGTGTAGGATGGTGAGGGGGGATGTGGGGTGGTGTGCTGCTGGTGGGTGGAAGCATGTGCATGTGCAAAACGAGGAGGTGGGAGGAGAAGAAGGTGCGGGGACGACGGGCCGGCTGCGTGTGCGAGGGAGGATTGTCGATTTCGTGGATGCGGTGGTTAGTAAGGTCCGGTTTCAAAGGTATTGGGATGTGGATGATGGGTATTTGGATGGTCTTGTGGATGGGATTAAAGAGGAGCTTGGGGGGTTGGAGGGTTGGACGAGGAGGGAGATGGTGGCGTTTTTGAATGTGGTGGCGTGGAATGGGGTGGTGCCCGAGGAGACGGTGGATGTGGTGCTGGGAGAGGGAAGGCAGGAGGTGAGGGAGTCTGTGCCGCAGGCGCAAGAGACGAAACATTCTCTGGGGCTGGCCTTGTCCATGGGGAGGGGGAGGAGGTTCATGCGGACGTCGAAGGGGAAGTTGGGGCTTGCGCCGGCTATTGGGACGAAAGCTAGGAATGGGGAAGTTAGGGGGTCGCCGATTGTGATTCTGCATGGGTGTAGCGTGCCAGTCATCTTGGAGAGGGTGGTTGACGGTGGAGAAGGAGAAGGGAGTGACGTGTGGAGGCTGGTTGGAGACTGTTATGTGGAGGGGATGATGCATGGGGAGGTGGTTGAGTGGGAAGAGGAGGCAGCGGACGAGTTTGTGCTTGTCTGAGAGGTGAAATATGGGTTTCCAGGAAATTCACGCATATTTCACTCTGCAGAACGTGCATATCATGAGGTTATGGAGTGTATGAACTGGCATACCGCATTGCCATGTGCCGCCACAATCCCGTGGCACAGTCATTTCCTATACATCATATATACCAAAGAGGAATTTCCTTTCGGGAGATCTTTCGATTGTACTGTGAACTTATTCGCAGATGAGATTCGAGAACCTTTTCCACATGACATATACTACTCCTACGGAAGAATGTGGTCGGGCTCAATTCACTGGGCCACGAACGATTGCGGGATAGATCCGTCACAGCACAAACACCAATGTTTCTCATAACAATACGATCGGCATTCACTCCTTACTATAAACCCCCAATATCCACGCGGCCCGCAGTATGGCCAACCCCCACGCCATCCCCAAACTATCCCTTATAACATTCAGCTTACTCCCCATGACCTCCTTCCACCCGATCGCCACCTCGATCATGGCGATGTTGGCCGCCTCGGCGAGCATCAGCATCTCGACGTCGAAGATCCAGCCCTCGGAATGCATGAACGGAATAATGTCGGGAAGGGCGTTGCGCGAGAAGAGCTTGAAGCCGCACTGGGTGTCTTTTATGGCGGCCGTGGCGCGGGGCGTCATGATGCGGAGGAGGAGGTGGAACGAGTGCATGAGGAAGTTGCGGAGTTTGGAGCGCTGAGAGAAGCTGTTAGATAGGGCAAGCTCATAGATTTTGGTGGTGGTGGTGGTGGAATGGAAACGTACCTTGACAACGGCTTCGCTCCCCACGAGATGTGCACGGCTACCGATCGCCACGCCTCTCCCGAACTTATCCTCAACGGCCTTGCAGCCCTCTACCAGTTTCCCCAGATCCTCGAAACGGCTGGCGCCATCCGCGTCGGCGAATACCACATATTTCCCTCTCACATGCCGCATCCCATGCGTGACCGCCCCACCCTTCCCTCTATTCTTCTCCAGAGTAATAACCCTAATGCTTCCATGCGGGATATGCGTCGCCTCCTTCACCTCCTTCCAAGGACCCTTCCTTGGCACCGGATGCTGCGACAACTGATGATCCCTCGCAAACTCGAGCGCCCTCTCCACCGTCGCATCCGTCGACCCATCCGACACAACCAGTATCTCCCACCCCTTCTCCTGGTCCGACCCCTGCCCCCCCTCATGCGCCCCTCCATAAGCCTTCTGTAAATACGCCACCGCCTCCTCCAACATCCCGCCGAGCCGCTCCTCCTCGTTGAACGCGGGCACCACAACCGACATGAAGAGTTCCGGCTCCTCGATCTTCAGCTGCGACGGTTCGTTGCGCTCCGCGGTGCCCGGCCGCGCTGCTTTGCGCCGCGCGAGTTCCCGCTCCGCGGCCCACTTGTCGAGCCAACAGGGCAGTTCCTTGGGCTCGCTGCGCTTCCCGTCCGGTAGGATCGTGACGTATTGTTTCTCGGAGCGGCGGGGGGGACGGGGTACGGGGGCGAGGATGTGGACGCCTAGGTACATCTGGAGCGGAACGACGAATTAGTGACATTGTACATCATACATGCCGTAACTCCCCCAAAGTACCATCGATACAGTTATACACCTCGTACACCGGGATCCGGAGAGATAAAGAAAAGAGGAAGCATGACATACCCAAAACCCCAGCGCCGCGAGCAGAAACACCGCCGCGACCACCAACACCCACGTCGGCGGCATTTCCATGGCCTGCGAGGGAAACGAGTCGAATCCATAGTGTGGGTTCCCGACCGACATGCCCCTGCCCGGTTGCGACATGGCTCTATCTCTTGCGCCCCGCGGGCATGGATGCTTCTCAGAGAGAAATGTTGTACGTTAAGGGCGTTCCGAACTGTTTATGTATACGGATATGGCTCCCCGAAAGCGATCGGCAGTGAGAAAACGAGCGAGGCCGGGCGCGACGCCAGATTGCGGAATGGGGGGAACGAGGGTTCCTTATTAACGACGGGTCGGACGCATGGCGAAGTGCAGTCTATTCTATCGAGTATCTTTTATAAAAGATACGTGGAAGCTGGATCTGCCTCCGGGGTTCGGGTGGCGGGGGATCATTTTCCCGGAGGACGAGAAACCGAATCTTGAGATGGGATAATCGAGTTGGAGGTGAAACTTTCTCGAGCGCGATATCTTTCAGTTGAATATATAGACAAATTGCACCTTTGGTTTGGTTTGCGTGTTATGGACGTCACTTGCTGTCTATCTAGGAATCACGTGGAAAGACATTCACCATGGTCACGTGGCTATTAGTCACCAGCATATGTTTGGATCTCCCTTAAACCGCTCACACCCTTCCAAAACGCTCGACAAACCCCCTCCATTCCTCATCCCCCACCACCGACCTCACCCTCGCCTCCAACCACCCCTTATTACCCCAAAACCCCCACCCAGCCTGGAACCGCAACCAATCCACCAACGCCATCTCCCAGTGCCTCACAAACGTGTCCCACTCGTACGTCTTCCCGGAGACTTTTGTCAGGTTGGAGAGATAGTGCTGAAGAAGCCCGCGTTCGCCATTCTGCATCCGTAGGACCTTGGAGTGAGATATTCCCGCATCCACAAGCATCTCCACCGGCACAGAGCACGTAAACAACTTCGCCAAATCGCACACGCCGAGCCCGAGCCCCACGTACTGGAAGTCGTAAAACGCCACCCGGCCGCCATCGCGTGTCGCGAAGAGGTTCTCCGACTTGACGTCCCCGTGGATCAGGGTCTGGTATGCGTCCGTGGGACCTGGACCATGTTGATCTGGATGGGGATGCGGAGCGAGGATCCGAGAGATCTTTTCCGCTAGAGAGGATGGGGAGCCTTCTGGGAACGGCATCGTCAGGGCATCGCGCCACTCCGCGTCTTCGTCTGCGGCGAGGGAGGCGAATTCGGAGCGTCGAGTTGAGAGGTAGGTGTATCCGCCGTTCAACCACACGCCATCCACGTCTCCTCCCTTCGTTGCATCGCTGTCCCTCAACTCTTCCCGCCCCTTCATCTCCTCAAGTGGCGGCCTTACAAGCTTCTCTCGATCGAAATCCCCGACCCTGCTCCACCAGAACCCGTGAAATGAAGAAAGCCAGTCCAGCGAAGCGTACACCTGCCTCGTCGACAACGTCCCTCTCTTCTCGCCTGCTACGGGGAAATCTCGCGCCAGGTCCGTCAGCAGCATGGCTGACGTCAAGGTGCCGTTTGGGTTGTGCTCGGTGAGGCTGGAGAAGCAGTTTGCGACGGGGATGGAGGAGGCGGGCATTAAGTGGGCAAGATAGGTGTAGAAGTATTGTTCGACTTGGTAGCTGAGGAGCTTGCGGATGTGTCCTTCATCCTGGTGTTTAGAAGGGGAGAGCGGTGGAGATATGAGTTTGATTATATAGGTTTCAGGGGTTTGGGAGAGGGATGGGGTTGTTGTTGATGATTCCTGTGATTTTGCTGTGGGCTCCGAAGCTAGTGGTGACGGGATTGCGGTCACACGGCATACGTGACCGTATCCAGCCCATAGCGATTGTAGGATCTCTAGGGATTGGAGTTGTAGGCCATGTTGAGCAAGCAGTGTTGTTGCGATTTCCGTGGTAGATGGTGGAGCGGACATGGTGGGTGGAGCAGGATTATTGATGGGAGGGAGGCATGTGTGACGAACTGTGAAGGCCTTTCAATATAGGTGGAAAGAATACAAATTCCCAAGGGAGAGATTGCTGGAAGAAAAGATGCTGATATTCGTAGTGCAATCAACATCTTACAAGATGAATGGTCTTATCGATAGTCGTCAAAACTGGGGAAGCCTAAGCCTAACTAGGCATGGATCCAACCTTCACATTATCCAGCCTGGAGGTCTTATACACAGTACATGTGCCCTAATCAATGACGACATCTTAGCTAAATGCAGTCGTTCCCGCAGCTAAGACAGCCGATGCAAAGGCTCCGGGCCCGTCATTGTCTTCCTGGACTTGTGCTCTCTCATATAACATCAGTTTATCCGGCTCCATCACTGACCTCCATTGTGCACCCCGGCGCTACATCTCAGAGGATCTTGAGAGGAAAAAAATAAAAATATTGGTATCATATTATTCTCTCTCCACCGCCAAACTTTTGCAGCTTGAAACTCTGGCAGATCTCTCTCTCAGTGGATCAGTGTGCTACAAATCCCTCGGTCGGACTCGCTCAACAGACTTCCCACGTACAAGCCTAGAGGACAGCGAGGTGTCGAGCAATACACTCCCTCATTGCCATACTGTATCTGCGGCATGCTCGCCACTTGCTTGTTAGCAGGAGCCCTTTCCTGGACTTTCTATTCATCCACTTCGCCCCTCTGGCTCTGCCGACTGTACCTTATGTAGCATATTAATACCATGTTGACCTGTTCCGCCTTTCGTGCTCACATGTTGCCGGCATGCTTCTCTGTGCCTCTATCTCTCTTGCCCCACTGCCATTGCAATCTCCATCGAGGTCTCAATGCACTTCATACTTCCATCTTTGCATTTGGGTTAGTCCCGTCCGTGCGGGCGAATTGACACTCCCCCTCCTCCCCTTCAGTCGCGGACGCTGTGACGCGCCTCCGCTTACATTGACGTACTCCGTTGAGAGAGCAACAGCCGAATGATTCATCGCACATGCGATTATGTGAGAACCAAGCCTCGCTGTTGCATTGCTTCCGTGGAGGTGCAGAGAGGGGCGGACGACAGAACATAGGAAACGTCGACCACTGGCGATTGTGATATACATGGAAGATCATCCCCGCTTGCTTCCGGCGTTGGAAAGCACCCAGGGTACGATAGGGTGGAATTGAACAGCATCTGACGTGCCGAGTTTAGGGGGGTGACTCCAGCAGACGAAGCATGATCGCCATCGCGTAGGCCTAGGTTAACAGAATTCGGAAAGAAGGAATGGCAAGAGTAAAGCAACAGCTAACTCAGGAAGAATCGTCGGCAGTAAAGACTGTAAACGTATGCGACCGCAAATCATACGAAATCCAGCGATGCAGCTAAGGTAGAGTCAAAGATGAAGTCACTGTAAGAGGAACAAATGCACTCACGGTCGCGATGTGGTAGCCAAGGCGGAGAACGCGCTCTGCCCTAGCCTTGACGGTTGACGGGGGCTCCAGATAGCGGTCCTCTTCGTCGTGCTTGCGCGAAAACCAGTCGTCGGGGAAATACCATTGGCACCAAAGCTGGCCTCGGATCAAGTAATCATCTGGAAGAGGGAGGTTATCACTCTGGAGGGGAGGAAAGAGCGGTCCAGCAACAAGCTGTTCAGCGCGCTCGGACTTGACCAAAGCGTTTAAGAAAGAAGCAATCTCCGACCAAGGGGCGTGATCCGCCAGGTGTGCAGCCTGGGGGATGGCAGCAATACTTGAAAAGAAAGCTAGCATGACGTGGACAAAAGGCAAGACATTTTTATCATCGACCCTTCTGAGGACGGCGGAGAACGTCGACGTGAGCAAAAGGTACGCTCCAGAGAAGGTGAAATCGCTTGAAAGAGTGTCCAACTTGGACGAAATTTCCGACTCCGGAAGGGAAGGTTTCATCGAGGCTTGTTCTGCAGAAATGTGACTGTTTTCCTCGCTCTCGTCAGAAGGAGTGGACGACCGACTCTGGGACCGGCTCTGAAGCACCTTTCGAAGATGGATGAGGAAGATCTGGCGTAGAATCGAGTCATGGATCCCATAGTCGAATAGTCCAGCAATATTGGTCACAGCAATATGCACGCCCTTCTCTCTCCATTTAGCAGTGACACGTCCAATCTCACTGTCCAGCTGGCCCAGAAATGTGACGCGTGCGTGCTCGAAATCTTCGGGTTTCAACCTCTTGAAGAGAATTGCGTGTGTCCGAATGAAGTTGGTGTCGATATGTAGCACTTGCTGGCCAGAGGCTGCAATGGCCAACACCGGGTCTAACAATTTGAGTATCGACTCTCTGGCACTTGCGAATGGCTGTAGGCAAGTTAAGGACCTCGCATAATAGTATAGTTGGGGGAGCACCACGGGTCTGGCTAGAATCGCCAGGTGATGGTATAGCCTGCCAACGTTGGGAATCCGGTCGGAAGTTTTGCTGTACCACGACCTAGCGACACCTGCCCAAATTTCTCGATCGCGGGGATCCTCTTCTACGGCCATGCGGTAGCGGCCGAGATCTCCTAGGCATTCGATCCACGTATCTCCGAACGCTGGCACAGTTTCATAGAGTAGGGCTGTCATCTGATAGGCTAGATAGATAAAGGCCAGCATATAATCCATACTTTCCGGTAGCCTATGGCGGAGTAACTCGAGGAAGGAATAGATGCCATGCCTCCACATCCGCGCCGGCATTTGATACTTCTCGGCCAGGCGACGCAATGCGGGTGAAGCCGAGGGGTGTTGGCTCGCCAAAAAGAAGTCATGATGCTCGTGCAGGAGGGTTCTGTGCAGAGCAATAAGCGCCTGCCAGTGATCTTGAGAGATTTCGCCGTCCTTGTCAGCAGCCTGGGTTCGGTCAACATGTATGCATTTCGTTTCGACCATGGTCAGGCCTGCATATATGCTTTTCACCTCGGCGGCCAGTTGCTCTTGAGAGATGGGACGTGAGTCCGGTTGGAGCAAGAGATCCGGATAGCGAGGGTCATACTTCCGGACATCGGAGAGCTGTTGACTGGGGCTGGGGGTGTTTTGCGTCTTGTCAATGGACGTGTGAGTTGGAGGAGCATAGCTTGAGGGGTGCTGACTTTGGACTTGACTAATTGACGGGTGAGAGAGCCGAGGATCTTGGTTGCGATTGACCTCCGTAGACCACTCACTCTTGGGCTCAGGGGTCGACCGATAGGGCGAGTTGGTGCCTCTGGAACTGTGCCTGGGGCTGAAGCGGAGACGCTCGGCTGACTTTTGATTCGTAGTCGCCGTTACGGACACTAGAGCTGCGAGATCGTCTGGATGGTGGTGGTCGGGATCGTAGATGAGTGTAGGACCCTGGATTTTCCCTCTCCGAGCTTGGAATTCCGTGTCAGCTGGCCTCTTCCTTGCCGAGGATGGCATCGATGCCCTGGCAGCATCAAGAAGGGATAAGGTCCCGATGTCGAGGGTGGAGCCACCGCCTGCAGTGGCTTCGGAAGACCTCTCTGTTGCCAGCTTGCTGGGTCGGGGTCAGAGCTGTACGTCTGACGGGAGGGTAACGCGTGAGTGGGCAGACTCGACTTACATCCTCAGAGCCTCGTCCCTCAGGTACTCACGTGAGCGGCTAGGGGTCATATTCTGAAGAATCGACGCGTGTTCAAGGGTGACGTGGGTGAAGAGTTGGTCTACATCGGGGAATAGCCTTCGGTGAGAGGTGCAGTAGGGACATGGCAGCGGGTCGCCTTGCTCAGCCGTCTTCACGTTCGCTTGCGTCTGGAGGGCCCGGGCGTATGGGGAGTGGAGGTGGACATGTCGGCTGGTCATGATGGAGGGGATTCCAGCTCCAGGGACTCAAGGCAGGGCAGGAGTTGGTTGCCAGATGGCGAGCGTCGGATCCGAGGTGGTGGCAGGCGGTGCTGGTGCTGGTCGTCACGAAATGGATCATTTGCCAAGAAAGTCGTGTCCCACTTGGTGGTGAATGGAAGGGGCTCGCAACAAGCGGTGTGGGGGAATCGGCAACGGCTGGCTGGAGAAATCCTTCCTTTCACCTCGTCGTTCTCCTTGGGAAGCTTGACGTTGGGATGCGAGTTCCGAGATGCAATCTCTTGGGTAGGGAAACAGGCATACAAGCAAGGCTGGGAGCCAGCGCTCAATGTTCACGGGCAATGTTGGCACCGCGGAGAGACAAGGCGTGAGGGACGATGAGCCGAAGAAGAAAAAGCGACGAAAGAGCCGCTGAAGGGATCTGGAGCATTACAGTAGATGTATGCTGCATCGTCGTCGTCGGGTGGCGGCCCTGGTTCAGGCAGCAAAAGAAGGCAACCCTTCCACTCGCTCGGCTACGCGCCCAGACCCGAATGACATTTGAGAGAGACTCCACCACCTGTGACCTACCATATCGAATGGCCCTTATTTGAGATACACGGGACGGAGAAATAAATCCTCTGTTCTATTGTCCGTCTCGGTGGATTCTTTGTATTTGCCTTTTCCCAGCCACGCGTCCAGCGGTTTTTGGTTTTGGAACAAGATGACGCCAGCCACCCAACAACCCAACCACGACGTCCCCGGAATGGAAGGCATCAAACGGTTGATGATACCGAGCACTGCGAGCAGTACGGTACGTCAGACGCCCCAAGCAACAAGCGCATTGGGAACAGATACAATAGGCACCTCAGGGCGCTTTCATGCCTCCTGATAGCGACGTGGCACAGCCAGTGTCGACGTGCTCGACTCAAAGGAAACGTATGGCAGCCTCCCACGACACAGTCTTCGATGCAAAATGTCTCGTGGTTGGGATTGCATTCTGATGATGATTGGAAATCTAATCCATCACTCTCCAGTGTACCTAATTCGTTGGGTCTCATTCCGGTTTGGCTCCTTCCGTATAACCGACCCTCGGAATCAATGCGGGACTTTCGTACCTATACACCTTGTACGGACTACGGAGTACTATCCGTCTCGACCGCTCTGCTTACCGTGCTCATTCCCTCCGACCCACGGCTGCCTCTTCGTAGTCTCATCGCTATTGTACGGAGTAGTCGCAGGCAGACCCAAGGCAAGTGGGTTTGGTCTTGTGACCCGTTTTACAGAAGATGCTGATAAGATGGTCGAGCACTCGTCTCCGGTAGAAGCATGGCAGCAGTTGCCTGATGTGCAACGTTTCTGAGGAGCGACCTTGGAGCTGGTACCTGATACGAGCCCCCTTTGCCAGGGACCGATACCCGGACATCATCAAGGCCGCTTCCAAAGTGTAGGCGCAATCAGGTTCATGAGCCACCAAAGCCTTGTCCGGATTCCTTTGGTTCATTCTCACGCCGCTTATCTGGGATCATCTTCACACCACCGAAACCCGGCCTCGGAAATGCATCTGATAACGAGCCATGGTCGTAGGATTCGTTTGCCTACGCCTGGCTTGATGTTTGGCTGATCAAGATGACTCCAGCCTCTTCATCCGGCTGTGTTTGCCCCGCATAAATATGCGGTCAGAGTTGCTCTCATGTAGACCTAGGTTCGCAACGTGGTGGAATCCCCACGCCCGAAGGCAGGACATGTACGCACAGTGCCGTTCCGGAAATAGTCACCCACTGCGCTGTCCCGTTTCTGAAACTCCGGAGTGGCCCTACCTCTCTTCTGCAAATGCCGAAGCTCATGTAAAGGCCTAAACGCATGCGGAGTTGACATTTCCAAGCACAACAGCTCTTTCGGATCCCACTTGAATTTGCCTGAATATCCTGTCCGCATCTTGGTAGCATCTGGGCATCTGTCGTTTTGTTACTGGACGCCTAACCGCTGAGCAACCTTGTATACCTACACTAACCACTAGGGTTCGCTCTTCAAAGCGGGGTAAACCACCAAACCCATGGGAAACCTTTACACATCCGTTTTAAGCAGGACGGTTCGTCATGGCTAGCACCTCCTCTGCAGTCGTGTATGCGACTCTATAAGGCTAGCGAATCAGACATCCTGCGGTTATCACACTGCAGAAGAGTTGTATCCGCTTGCCGTAAAGACACATTGCGGAGATGGTGTGCTCGATCAGAAAGTAGGCAATCAAGGATACGAACGCCCTTGTGCGAGCAGCTTCATAGATCATTCATTGACATGGAGTTGAACGCAAGGGAGCCTGTGTCTGGAAGGGCAAAGATTGGGCACATTGACAGTGAACAAAGTTCGGAGGAAATTCAGGTCGTGGCTTTGCAAGGCTGAATGTTATGATACTGGAGCAGCGGAATTATCGTTTACGGAGTGCGCTGCGACTAATAAAGTGAACAGGGCAGGAAAAGAAAGGAGCAAATAACTCCTCGTATTCGAATACTGTGGTATATATTACTGTATACGGACTAGATCCGACCAAGTTGTTCTGGCTTCCGCACCGCAACTCTGCAGCCTATTCTGACACGAGCACCGCAACACATGGGATATTCACAATATCTTGTTGATCCGCCTCCCAGCGCCACAACTCGAGAATGGCTATTGCAAAAAGCATTTCGGCCGGAGATCTTATTTCATTATCCGCAACAAGCAGACGGGACCCACTGAAGCTTTTCGATGCCTTCTCTCATAATACGACCTGAACACCGGATATTGCTTGCGAATCCGAGACATGACGTGCGTAACCGTCAACAGACCAGTTCCAGAACGTCGAAAATCTCAGCCTCTTAATACGCTGGCTTTATTGACAAGAGTCCACATCATCTCCCTCATCGGTAAATGGAGATTAAGGCACACCGATGGCTGATGTTTTCCATGAATTGCAAGCCATGAATTCCGTCCAGCCCGCCGACCACCGGAGGCAACCAGATCTCTCACTCATCATCTGATAGACTACCTAGATCTGGCATGTCCAGCCCACCACCATGAAGCTGATGTGTGACCATCAACAACCGAATATGGCCTCGTGCGAGGTCGTACGCGGACCTGTGTTTCGCAACCGGCTTCCTCTCAAGGGTCGACGAGGCAACCAGCTGCTGCTGATTCAGGAGTAACGTGAGGCTCCAGCTTGCTCTCTCAAAATGCGCGAGGGTTCACAGCCTTGCATTATGTAACCTGGCGTGAGGTTGGGAACGAGGCTTCCGTGTGCGGCTGGAGTGCCCTGTTTTGGTCTGGTCCTTCAGACTTCACCGTGAGAGCAATCTCCTTGCACATGACCGAACACACGAGCGCTGTTACACAGCACATCAGATGAAGAAAATAAGAGACTTACGACAAGAATCTCTCCCACAGGATTCTGGCTATTGAGACCATCAAGTTTGAATTCTGGACTTGTGGGGGTCCGCGGGAGTTGTGAATACCAAGCAAACCACGTGCTTTTATACACTAGACTAACGACATCGCGTTAGCCTTTCCGTCCCGGGATTTGTCCGTCTGGAGATGCGCTAAGACAGCAACGTCATGTCCAATGTCGGATGACGAAGCAACAACTCAGAATGTACTGTGTACTCTCTGTATCGTGCGAAAGACGGTGTCTCAGCATCGTCTCAAGCGACTCAACTTCCCCAGTGCTGGATGCTGTGGAAGTCATCGCTAACTCAAGAGCGCGTTTCTTCTCTGGTTACGGGGCCTGACGTTGCTTACTTGTCAGCAAGCCTGGACCTTGCGGCTCTCCAATTCCTCCCGAGCTGGATTGGTAATGTGGGTTTCTACCACTTCGCAGCCCTCCTTGTGCATTGGAATGTGCTAACGGCGTCACTAGTGGAGATAACACTTATGGGATGTAATTGGGTCCAAAGGAGCAACAAGATCGCATCTTCGTAGACGTCACGTTGAGCACCTGTGCTACTCTGGACTCAACATGGAGCTGAATGAACAAGACAGCGCGTTCGCCGCCGATTCCCAAGTCGATCAGGAGCTCAGCTGGAGGACGAGAGGCAGGAGACATGATCCACACAGGAGATCGTCAAAGTCAGGCCAGAGTTCACCCGACGCGGACTCCCTCGCGGAAGAGGCACCCCTTCTAGGAGAGGAAGCCGGTCGCAGCGGTGGTGCAGAGGACAATAAGAGTGACGCAGAAGTTGAATGGTTTGGAACTGCAGAGTTACAGAGCTTGCCATGGTGGAGGAGGCCTTCCGTACGCGGCTTCACCCTCATGCTGGAGATCGGGAATGCTAATAATCGCAGATTTTCTGGCTGATTCCGCCGTACTTGCTCTACACCACCGCTTTTGGTGGCATAATCGTCCCGAAGTTGAACCTGATCATGAACCTCATATGCAACGATTACTATGCCTCCAACTCGCCCAGCAATCCGGACCCCATATCCGGCCCGGTGGATCCTGGAAACGAATTCGACCGGTGTCAGAATAGTGCCGTCTCTGCTCGCGCGTCCATGTTCATTCTCTACGCCTCCTTGATCTCCGGCGTGCTCGCGGCCATCACATCGCCCAAATTAGGAGCACTCTCTGACCGATATGGACGGAAGCCGATATTGGTGGTCACGACGTTTGGTGTGCTCATGGGAGAGGTTTTGACTATTCTAGCCGCAAAGTTTCCGGAGACGACCGATGTCAATTGGATCTTGGCAGGCTATGGCATTGACGGCCTGTGTGGATCCTTCATTGTAGGCATGGCGGTTTCCCACTCGTACGCCACCGACTGTACGCCGCCTCAGAGGCGTAATGTCGCCTTTGGGTACTTTCACGCCTGCCTGTTCAGCGGTATTGCTCTTGGGCCGGTCCTTGCGGGATACCTGATCAAATACCGTGAGCCGGTCGTGGGGAAGATGGAAGCTGTACTCCTTGTCTTCTACATCGCTCTGGCTTGCCACGTCTTGTTCATCCTCCTCCTCATCTTCGTCATCCCCGAATCCGTCACCAAGACGCGCCAACTCGAAGCGCGTCGGAAGTACGCTCAAGAAAAGGCACGCAGGGGCCCCAACTCCGACTGGATCAACCAACTTCGCAGCTTCAACCTCATCGCCCCTCTCAAGATCCTCTGGCCGACCGGCCCAGGCACCAGCCCTGCCCTGCGCCGCAACCTCATCCTCCTCGCCGCCACCGACACCATCGTGTTCGGCGTCAGCATGGGCGCCATGGGCGTCATCACCATCTACGTGCGTCTCCAATTCGGCTGGCAGGAATGGGAGACGTCAAAATATGTCAGCATCGTGAATTCCTGCCGCGTCTTCAGCCTGGTCGTCGGCCTGCCTCTCCTCACGAGACTGGTTCGGGGGAGAAATGGGACGAAGAACCAACGGAACAGTGGATCGGACACTTTCGACCTTAGCCTTATCCGCCTCGCTATCCTCTTCGACATGCTGGGTTTCCTGGGCTACAGTCTCGCTCGCCGTGGCGACTTGTTCATCGCGTCTGGCGCCATCGCTGCCGTCGGCGGTATCGGGTCGCCCACCCTGGGATCGAGCCTGACAAAGCACGTGCCGCCTGATCGGGTGGGCCAGGTGCTGGGCGCGACGGGCCTGCTGCACGCCATTGCAAGGGTGGTGGGGCCGACGGTGTTCAATGGGATTTATAGCGCGACGGTGGGGTCGTTTCGGCAGGCGACGTTTGTGTGTTTGACGGGGACGTTTGGGGTGGCGTTTTTGTGTGGGTGGTTGGTGAGACCGCATGGTAAGCAATTTTTCTTTTCTTCGTCTCTTTTCCTGAATGCCTTTCAGAAAGGGTTTTGTAAAGTGCTGACGATCATGGCAGTGTATCTGGAGGATTTGGCGCCGGATGGGAGTCCCTCGAGGAGCGAGTCTGATGGTGGTGGAGGAGAAGAGGGGGAATTTGGTGTTGCGGCGGCGGCGTGATTTGCTATGGACTACTGGGGTGGGATATACATGGTCGACGTTTTAGACTTGAGTTTTGCCTTTTTGCATATTCGCGTGCCGGCTTGATGCTTGCTGGATACACCTTCAGGGATCTATAGCGGGCGTTTTTGGATTGTTGAAACGGCGTATAAGATGGGGGACGCAAGTTTGTCCGGTTCGTTTCTTTTCTTGCTGTCATGGAGAAGAGGCCGTAGAGCTGTATAGAGTTGCTGCATCGAGGGGGCCTTTCCATCTTTGTCGTTGCTGGGAGCACAGAACACGGCATCGATCCGCCGTATTGTCCATGTGGAAGGCACGCCAGAGAAATAGGGATGGGATGGCTTGGAAATGGCGGAAGCTAGTATATTTCCGACGATTCCAATCAACCAAACAATGCATGCGCCCAGGAAGCCAGAGCGCGGCCGGGTCTATCTTATGCATGGAATATAACGAGATCCATAGATCTCACAAGTGCATCTGGCCATTCCTTCTTCACCATAACCCTACCCATCAAAACCACAACTATATCTACCTCTACAACATACCGCTGTCCATCCTCACGCCGTATATTTCCATCACCCTCAACCTACCGAACCTACCAACCTACCACTTCCCCCCCTTCCCCTTCTTCTTCCCACCTCCCTTCTTCTGCCCTCCCCCTCCACCACCAGCACCCGCACCTCCCACCGTACCCGCCGCCCTATCCTCCGCCACAGCACCCCCCTGCGTCAACCCATCCATCTTCTTCTTCCCCTTCTTCCCCTTGGGCCGATAATACGTCCGATCCCGCATCGGCAGCCAGCGCTCCGGATCCATGCTCCTCCCCGGCATGAAATCCTTGGGCATGCGCGCCTTGCGTATCCGTTTCGTCTTCTTCACGGGGGCACCTTCTTCCTGCCTCCCACCTCCCGGGGCAGGTCGCTTGGTTGGCACGGCGGCAGCGGCAGAGGACAGAGGTAAGCCGGGCACGCCTGCGTTTTCCAGGGCCGAGACATCGATGCCGGAGACGAGGCGCTCGACGGGCGGGAGGACGTCGACCAGATCCGGTGCGATTTTGGCCGGGTCAGCGACGGCGTAGGCGGCAACGAGGCCGGCGATGGCGGCGCGGTCGGCGCGATCCCGCTCGTGCAGCGATTCGAAGATCTCCCCCGCCATGGCGATGCTATCGGCGTTGTGGGTTTCCAGGAGCGCGCTGCCGGCCGCGACCATGAGGGATCGAGGCGCCGTTTCGGACTTGCGCCGCCAGTACGAAGCTGCCTTCGCGAGGCCCGATTTGGAGTGCGAGTGCCGGCCCTGTCGGACGTAGAGGGAGACGAGGACGGCGATGAGGCCCGGGGCGTGTCGGATGTCGAGGTCGGAGGCGGAGCCGGATTGCTCGAGGCGCTTGAAGAAGGATTCGAGGAGTTGGGTTGCGGCGGCGAGGTTGTGGGTGAGGACGTAGAGTTGGGTGATGGTTAGGAGGAGGCCGATGTCGTTGGGGCGTTTCTCCAGGAGGGGCAGGATCGCCTTGAGCGCGGCTTTCTCGGACAGGTTCTGGGCCTGGGCGGCGGCGTTGAAGACAGAGGCGGTGTTGATGGATGGCGAGGTCGTTGGTGCTGGGGATGACGAGATGAGTTTCGACGTGTGTGAGATGACGCCCGCTACCTTGTGGGTCATTAGGTCAATGACATATTCGTCCTGGCGCAAGATGTCGGACTGGAACGTGAAGGGTCTGTCCGTCTTTGGGGGTTTCGGCGCCGAGTGCATGAGCCGTTGGCTCAGGTACGGGTTTGTGTGCTTGGTGGAAGCCGCAATGCTGTTGATCTGCGCGATATACCGCGTGGAGAGTTCTCTGATCTCGGCAAAGGGAATCGTGGTGGATAATTGTTCGGCCTCCTCTATTCGACCCAGCCGAGTGAGGACGTAGACTTCTTGCACCGTCATAGGCATGATCTCCACCTTCTTCTCCTCCTCGGTGAGATCTTCAGCTGCATTGCAGAGATCTTCTGATGTTAGCCATATCCTCTTGGACCGCCACGACCAATGCCTTCATACCTTTTGCTCGCTTCAAGCAAATCTCCGCCTGTTGCAGCTCATCCCTCGAAATGCATCCACAAGCCGTGTTATATGCCGTCTCAAAAGCTTGGAGATCATCCCGTCCCGCCTTCTTCGTCTGTGCCAAATGGCCCTTCCCGGACCATTCCAACTGCGCGTCCACGGCGCTCCAATTGATCTTTATATCCGCCTCCTCGTCCGCGTGTCTGTCGCTCGAGAGCTGTCGATAGACGGCTGCCGCTTGCTCGAAGTTCTCCGATCTGTATGCCTACAGTAATTAGCTTCCTCCATTGCGATTCCGTACCAGGAACATACTGCTTGCGCCAAAACGTGCTTCATAGCTCGGCTGGAAGAATCCCTCTGTGCGACCTCGACCGCCTGCGAAGCTTCCCCGGACTTGTACAAGGCGTAGGCATACTCGAACGGAGTTCTTTCCTGCAATTGAGGCGTATCCGTGAATATCTTCACGGCGTCGTCGTAGCGGTCAAGCTTCAGTAAGGCGACGGCTTTTGCGTGGTGTGCATCGATATCTGCTTTGGACTTCTTGATGGCCGCGTTGGCGGCTTTGAGGATCTCCTCATGGTCATCGAGCGACGTCTGCGCAAGCAAAGCGGGTAGTGACTTCGAAGACGTGGTCATCCTGAATCTTCCGCCGTCCTTCCGTGCTTTGCTGTAGATAGGACGTGGGACCTTCACCCGGAAGCTTGAGTGGGGGTGGGGGTGGCATGTATGAACTCGCTTAAAGTTCGGATTGGCAGATGAAGGTATGACTTATTTGTAGACACATCATGAAGGGACGGAAGCGCCATAAAGGGTCACTAGAGGAGATCTTAAAGATGAATAGAGGATTTACATTGTGTCTATCTTTATGGAATTCTCTCAAAGCTGGATATATAACTCCTTCTAACATAGATTGTTGCACCATCCTGAGCCCCCAGTCTCACCAGTCTATGCATTTTCAATCTCGTCGAGATGGAGCAGTGGCTGTGCGTGACAGTAACCCAGACTGTAATGTTCTCCGCTGTTGCCGTCGAACATGCGCATCCCGAAGTCAAAGATAACCAAAGTCCAAACGCCATACCTTCCCAAACGCCATCGCTATGCTGAATTCATTTAAACATCGACGAACTCGTCTTCGTCGGATTCGTCCCCGCCATCGCCTGTCGAAGCCGCTGGTGTTATGCCGCCGGCCGGCGAGGGTGCCGCCGAGGACTCAAGCTTGAGACGCTTGGCTTCCGGTGCTACAGAAGTAGTAGCAACCACGTCTTCAAACTCGTCTTCATCCTCTTCGTCTTCTTCGCCTGATGATGACTCTTCAGCCTCTTTTGCCTCATTTTCCCGCTGCTCAGCCGCTATCTGTGCGAATACATCATCAAGTGATGTTTCTTGATATTTCTTCTCGTCGACCGTCTCTGCCCGGATAACCGGCAGGGCTGTGCCATTCACTTCTGTCTTGATGTTCGAAGGACCGTTGGCATTATCAGTGATGACAGTGGACTTTGTGTGCCACTCAGGAAGCAGGTTCTGCGCTGCAATCTTGGCCTGGCGCTCCTGCTCCGCGGCCCGTGCAGCTTCGTTGTACTCCGAATCCGTGGCTATTGACACCTCGATCTTCTCTGGCGCGATAGTAGTCATTCCTTTGACGGTTGTCGGCTTAGTCGTCTTGGGCTGTACGACCTCGTGCTTTGCGACCGGGTTGATCTCCTTGTCCCGCGGTAGCTCCACCGCTCCTTCAACAGCGTCATGCCCTTCCACTGCGGGAATGACGACTTCATCGACCTGCTGCATAAGCTTGAGGAGAGGGCCAAAGAACTTGTTGAATTTGGCAGGGATGTCTCCACTGTCCGCGTCGCCTTCGTTATCGATCTCGACGAGGGGAAAGCCGCAGGTCTTGCAGAGAAAACCACTTTCCCGGCCTAGATGGTCGATGCAATCCATGACTTCGATATGCGTCCACTGGGATTTGCACCGCTTGCATTGAAGTTCCTTCTTCTCCTGCGTGGGCGCTGCATCCTTCTTTATCTGCTCATCGAGCATATGGAGTCTGTACTTGGTAGCATCGATGGCCCGGCGATAGTCGATGTAGAAATAGTCGCGGCTAATGGCTTTCATCGCACCTTCGCGCATCTCCTGGCGCGTGTGGCTGGAGAGGTCAGTCTCTGGAGTAAGAGCGCGGGCGGCGCTGGTTGGACATACGTCGAGATCAGGCCGCCCTGCTTCAGTTTCCCGATGAACTTGCCCACTCCCTTCGAGTTCTTGCCCCAGTCCAGCACGAGACACAGATCCGCCGTCGTGAGTCTAGCAGCTCGTCAGCCATCTTCTGGATGCAAAGGCGTCAAGAGACACCTACGCGCCATGGAAGACAAGGGCGTCGACGATGACGATGTGCTCCGTCTCGTAGAACATGCGGGCGACCGTCTTGACAAAGACCTTGGCCAGCTCGAGAGGATCCACGTTAGCCATGGTGGAGAGCCTTTTCGAAAGAGCGTAAGAGTTGACGGTTGGAAAGAGAGCAAGTTCGAGAAGGCCGACCTGATGCCCTTGTCCGTCCCAAGCTGCGGGCGGTGAGTAAGGCGGTGAATCGTATTGGGCATCCACTGACGTGGGGGCGCATTCGCCAAGCCATTTCCTCGGGAGAAATTCAGGAACGGATTCACCTTCACCTTTCACCTTCACCGATTTCCTCCATGCGTACCCCCTCCTCAGCATGGAGTCTACTTCTGAGAACCCCACAGCTCCGGCGGCGAATCCGCCCATGCAGGATGACTCCACCCGCGACAATGTCCCGCAAAGCGACAAGAAGCGCAAGTTCGACGACCGCGACCGCCACCGCCGCGGCGGCCGGGGACGCGGCGGTCACCTCCAGCACGGCAGCAAGGGCCACGCTAATAAGAAGAGAAATATGGGACGTAATGAGCATTTGTAAGATCCCATGTCGCCCCGCATGCGCGCTTCTCTAACTAAGCAAGTCGCGAGCAATTAGACAGGCGCGGTCGCAACGAGGAGCAGCAGGAGAAGAATAAGCGGAAAGAGGCGAATGGCGAAAACGAGGGATCTATACTGCCGTCTGCTTTCCCCAAGGAAGAGGTCGATGCTGAGGGTCGACGTCCTAAGCGCAAGGTCGCGGTTCTCCTGGGCTACTCTGGCACAGGCTATAAGGGCATGCAGATCGACCACAAGCAGAAAACGATCGAGGGTGATCTGTTCAATGCTTTTGTGGCTGCGGGGGCTATATCGAAGGCGAATGCGGACGATCCCAAGAAATCCTCACTTGTACGCTGTGCTCGTACGGACAAGGGCGTCCATGCAGCGGGCAATGTCATATCGCTGAAGCTGATTATTGAGGATGAGAACATTGTGGAGAAGATCAATAGCCATTTGTCGCCTCAAATCCGGATATGGGGCATCCAACGGACAACGGGCTCCTTCAGCTGCTACCAAGCATGCGACTCGAGATGGTACGAGTACCTCATTCCGACCCATTCTTTCCTCCCACCGCACCCATCGAGTTTCATGGGAAAGAAGCTGGTCGAGTATGCGGAGCAGAAGGGGGATATGGAAGGTTATCTTAGTCGGCAAGCCGAGGTTGCGAATTTCTGGCCGGAGGTCGAGGAGAAGTACATCAAGCCGATTCTGGACTCTCTGGATGACTCAATACGACCGTTGGTTGAAGAAGCGCTATATGCCACCGAAGCCACCGATGCTAGCGAACCCGATCCCATCATCGATGCTTCCATTGATTTGCAGGAAGAAGAGCAAGCGAACAAGGAAGCATCCGGGACATCCAACGTCAATGAGACTGCCGAGGAAGCAGCAGAAAAAGCGGCGGGCGAGGAAGCCAAGGAAGCGATAGAAAACTTGCAGAAACAAGAGCCGGGCCTGGTGCTGAACGACTCCACCGACGGCAGCGTGGCCCTCCCACAAAACACGGTCAACAAATCCGCGCTCGAAGCTGCCGTCAAGGCCCTTAAGAAGGCATACATGGACGCCAAAAAGGCGTATCGCATATCCCCCGAGCGTCAGAAGCGTGTCCAGGATGCTCTGAATATCTACCTCGGAACGCACAAGTTCCACAACTACACCGTGCAGAAGAAATTCAACGACCACTCGGCGCGGAGATTCATCAAGTCCTTCAAGGTGGCCGAGAACCCCATCATCATCAACGACACGGAATGGCTTTCGTTGAAGGTGCATGGGCAGAGCTTCATGATGCACCAGATCAGGAAGATGGTAGGCATGGCCGCGCTGACGGTGCGCTGCGGCACCAACCCTTCCATCATTGAGGAATCGTTCGGCAACGTCACGGTCCGCATTCCCAAGGCTCCCGGGCTGGGCTTGCTTCTCGAGCGACCCGTGTTTGACTCGTACAACGAGAAGCAGGCGGCTCAGCATGGGCGAGAGAAGATTGACTTCAGCAAGTATGACAAGGAGATTGAGGATTTCAAGGAGCGGGAGATTTACCAGCGCATTTTCCGGGAAGAAGCGCAGGGGAATCAGTGAGTTGCCATATTTTCCAGGAGGAGGGATCAAGCATGTCGCTGACAAGATTAGGTTCAACTCGTTCTTTACGCATCTGGATAACTACCGGGATCCCACTTTCCTCTACCTCACCTCTGGCGGGATAGAGGCGACGAAGAGGCTTTCCAACAAGTCGATGCAGGCCAAGTGGGAGGATTCTGAGGACGAGAATGCCTCGGGTGGCGAGGGGTAAAGTAGGTCATGTATAGGACCATTGTTCCCAAGGCTGGTCATATGTTGAGGAAGACTATTGATTATATGTCTACATATATACCACTTCTGAACGCCATGGCCCCGAGCCACAAGACTTTGTTGTATGAAATGACGGCTTCAACCTGGTGTGCCTATCATTATGGCTTCCGGAGATGACGATGGGAGATACAGGCGTGGTTTGTTCGCCTCGTGCGTGAGATACTTGAAGGTTTCGTAGAAGCCGCAATTGCCCGTGCCCTGGAGGGAATCGCCTATGAAATTCGGGGGACCAAGCGAGGTCATTCGGATTCGACTTGGAATGTAGATGGATGCTATATGGACTCACTGTGACTGGAACCCTTTAAGACTGCGAAAACCAAGGATAAGCACACAGCCGTAACGATAAAAATGATATGAATTCATTTATCTATTCCTCATGACACCCAGAAGTTGAAGTAACACCAACCCCAACCATCCAACCATCCATACATAGAAATAAGATCCCCAATGCGCCTCCCCGAGGCTACCAACAGACAAACAGACAAACAGACAAACTCTATGCCGAGTGAGAGAAAACAAAAAGCACCCTAAGACATGCAAGAAACGCCAACATCAAAATCGCCCCATCATCCATACATATCCATCTCCCAGATTCCCAAAAAGCACTAGAATGCAGCACCAAGGAACCCCCCAACGCAATGGATGTTAGGGAACGCTCAATGACAGTGACAGTGACCATGAAAAAGGTGACTCAAAACCAAAGAAAAAGAAGGGGGAAAAAAAAAGAAAAAAGAAAACGAAGGGTAAAACCAAAACGTCAAGTGGTATCATTGATGCAGCAATGCTTTCAAACAAGTCCCAAGCTTCCGTTTCGTCTTGACATGGCCCCCCAAAAAGCTCTAGCGCCTGTTTCTTTAAAAAACCAAGGATTCATATGCTTTCCGTTGCGTCAAGAGGGTAAATCGTAGAGGAAGAAAGTTTCGTCATCAAGGCGCCATGGTTACACCGACACGGGCCCCAAATGCGGCCTCTTCGACGTCAGTCATGGCAACGTCTTCAACATCCCCGCTCCCGTCTTGCGGGTCTGTGCTTGGTAGCGCTGCGGAATGCGGTCTCCTCCACTCGTCGTATTCCATACCGGGTTTGGGGAGGCGTGCACTGTTTGACCGGAAATCGTCAAACTCATCCTCGGGTGGTGTGAATGACCAGACCTAGCACGTTCAGTAATCCGCTCTGATAGATGACAGTCCTGGCGAACTCACCTCCATGATGGTCCGGCCACCTCTGTTAGCCATGATAACGCACTTCTCTTCCTCGAAAACCACTCTCCATACGGATTCTGCAGGCGTGCTCAATTCCCGAACCAGACTCCCCTTCTTGAGGTCCCAGATTTTGACCCTGCCGTCACTACCGCCGGAGACTATCCTCTGATTGTCAAACTGCAGAGACGTGACCGAGTTATCATGAGCCGCCAGCCTATGAATGGCTTGGTAGTCGGTCAGGGACCAAACACGAACACTGCCATCGCTACCTCCAGTAACGAGAATGTCGTCTCGCATCTGTAGCTGACCCACAAGGGACGTATGCCCTTGGAGAACCGACAGGCATCTCCTGCGAGACGGTAGTCAGCAAATCTGTACAAAATCAAAGGAGTGACCCTTGTGCGAGGAATGCCCCTGTTGATGCAACTTACCCATCGTTTGGATCCCATATCCGGACGCTGGTATCCAGGCTGCCCGTCGCAATCTTCTTCCCATCAAATGCAATCGCGTAAATCTGGCTGAAATGCCCAGTGAGGGTGCGTAAACACCGCCCCTCGGAAATGCTCCATATCTTTGCCGTCGTGTCATAACTGCCACTGACAACGATATCGCCGTGAATCTCGAGACATCTGACGCTAGCTTGATGCCCGACAAGTACGTGTTTACACAGCCCCCTCTTCAGATCCCAAATCCGTAGCGTAGTATCTCTTGAGCCAGATATGGCAGTGTTGGCGTCAGACATCTTCAAGCATCTGACGGTCGATGTATGTCCCCGCAAAGTGAATTGTGGAGTCCTAGAACAGTCAGCCAAAATCATACTACGGTGGAGGATCCAACATAACATACCCAGTTGCAAGATTCCATACCCTGACATCCCTGTCGCACCCGCCAGACACCAGCAGATCTCGCCACGGAACCATTGCCCAGACCCCCATAACGTGCCCCTGGAGCGTCTTCTGATGATGTCCATTAACATCAAAGACGTGGATTTTGGCATTGTCGAGCGCAACAACAATGTACTTCTTCGTCAAGTGTAGGCTGGTGACAACGCCTTGATCAGGGGTTATTTGACGAGCGTCGCAGCGCCCTCCCGATCTCCACGCCGTCTCCACCATATATTTTTGTTTGAAATGAGAACGGTAAGTCGTCGGTCTCGGTCGCCGTTGTGACAACATTCTTTTAGACCCACGATCGAGACTTTGCGTGCGCAGGCCCTCGGAGGGAGACGTGGAAGGACCAGCCAGATGTTCCTTCATCATGACGTCCCCTACCCGGGACGTGCGATCCGCTTGAGCCCATCCTGTGGGCCTGTCGTCCATAAGTCCCTCGCCACCCTCCTCCTCCTCCTCACCCATCTCTTCTTTGGACAACGCGCGGTACGAGAACTTTCTGCATAATGATCTCCACGGGGTGTCATCGCTGACCAGTTCGCGCCACTTTCGGGAAACTTGGGAGGCTCGCGCAAGAGACGTAGGATCGTCAACATATTCCAGAACCTGACAGGGTCAATCCGAAAGTCTCACGGATTTGTTTAACAGCAACAAACCTTCAGACACAACTCGGGGGGCAGGGCCATGAAGGGATCCTTCTTCAACCTCGGGCCCACGAATTCCGCCACAAAGCTCAGCTCATGGCTCCCACACAAGTTGAGGAGTTCGCCGAGAAGGCGCAACCGCTCATCTCCATTCATGTCCTTGAATAGGGCTCGGATACTCTTGATTTGCGAGTCCTCGTGCTCGGCAGCGGTGCTCCAGTCCGGAACCCGCTGATGTGGTGTGGGGCTGGGGGCGGGCGTCGGCGGTCTTATGGTGGTGTTCATGGCTTCGGGACTGGAAGTCAATGTGAGGTTCTTCGACCGTGATAACCTGCTCTGTCTTCTCGGGCGCCCCGTCGAGGAGCCTGCCATATCTGTGTCGCTATCCATGGTGAGCAACTCTTGCGGGCCCAGCTAGCTGATTGCCGGCTCCGTTGTTCGCCACTGCTCAAGATATCGCCCTCCTCAATCCAGCAACCGCGGAAGAGCGGTAGAGTAGCAGAAAATATACACGATCGGAGGAGTGCGTCGTTGCGTCGTTGCGTCCCGATGGTTTGGCGTAGGAGGGCGCTAAGGTTTCGACGTTCAGGTGTAAGATGACGGGAGGGCTGGGAGGGGGGAAACGACGTTTGAAAAGTGGTCAAAACATGGTTCAGAAGGGTGCGCAAACGTAGGAGGGCTAGGAGAACGCGGCGAGCTCGAAAAACGCAAAACGGGCCGTCAAGGAGTGTTGCCATGATTACAGGATTCACGCCGGACCGTTGACTAAGCGGTGAGGTCACGTGCGAACCCCTGCGGCTGACCTCCAGGACTTTAAAACCAGAAAACAACTCCTGAGTCCTGGCGTTTGTTTGAGAATGGCATGCATCAGGCCCCAAGTCAGCGTGCACACGACCAAAAATAGTCCCGACACTGGATCGCGTGCTCCCTCATCCTCAAATTGCCGTGGGAGGTCGTCGAGCGTTGTGCAGCAAAAGCCGATAGCTGCCGCAGAGCCATCCGCACCTGCAACTCGAAGACACGGGAGAGAGGCACAACGACGTTTGTTCCTGAGGGGTAAATCCGCTCAGAACGCACGATCATACCGAATCTCGGTGATTGTGTAGGAAATTAACTTAATTCTTGACCGTCAGCTGGCGGCATAGGCGCAAGAGGTGGCCACACCTTGCAATTTGATGACATACCATTCAAAAGTATGCTTGTCGACTTCGTCAAACGAGCTCTCGTTACACAAAATTCCACCAGACGCTGAGAGTTAATATCGAAATCCATATGCAAATGATCTTTCCACGCAAGCTTTGTTGCAATAATTGCAAAGAAGGATTCATCTGTGCCTTGGGTTCCCTTTCGACTCAAGCCTGTGATATCTGTAGCATACAGCAAGAGACCTAGAATCGCGTCTCCACGCCTGGTTATCGAGGGGATTGGGCTTCCACAGAGGACGACTCGTAAACACTTCGTTGGGATAGAACTGCACGACAATGCTTCGATGCTTTTAGAGAGGCATGCCTACACCCTAGACTTTGGCTGGCATGTTTGAACTTAGCTGTCAACTCACGGCAATTGCATAATCAATATTGATGACAACAATCCGGACTCTGAGATGAACACGGCGTAGTGCACTGAGGTTGAAAAAACTGTCACGGTCCACTTCCACGCAGACCCCTTGCGCGCAGAGAAGAACGGCATCTGGTTGCCGCAATACCACAGCTCCGGTAAGTGATTCAAATGTAGGGGTACGTATATACCATCAAATATAATATTACAGCGACTGTCCCTTCAAGGTGAAGTACGTTGAAGGAATATGACAAGCATGGTTTCCGTGGTGCTCGATGAATAACGACGCACACACGTCTCACAACCAAAAGTTATACTCTGACCAAGAAGCTCTACGTCCCGATGTAAATAGTTGTCCAGAACCATGCAGGGCAGCACCCTGCTAACGAAGCACTTTCCAGATCAACGCTCCAACCCGGAAACACTGGCACATCAAGCAGCAAAAGCACGAACACTCTCTTGAGAGTTCCATGTCCTGGCTCCCAAGAGAAGGCTTGCTGATGGAATTGCACAGCGCTCTTCCCACCTCGGCCTCACGACAAGCTGCCACTGTGTTCCCCGCCGTCGCGCTGGAACAATGTCCTTATTCGACGGTAATCATCGACCCTAATTCACTCGCTTTCTTCAACTACGGGCTTGTTGTTCCTTTCTCTTCGTCCTTTGGCCTTCGTCTGGTGGCTTCGATATCCTCTCGACCCTGCGAACCAGCGTTTCTGGCCGAATGTAGCCAGATCTGAGAAGCTGGCCATTGCATTTCCAATACGACAGATTTGTTAGCTCACGGTTAACATCGACTGCGTATTAGGAATGTGAGCCTCAGAGTGTTCAGGCACTCCCGCGCTTTGCCCAACGATTGTTTCTCATCCCAGAAAACAACTACCTTGCACGCCTATACTCGCCCTTCCGCATCACCTCCTTAAGGCTATCCTGCTGACTTGGAAGAGGCGCGCGTCTCCTAACACCAGCGCCGTTCGCGCCACCGGCGCCCTGCGACGACCCACCTGCACTAGACGGGGCATTCGCGACCGGTGACGGGGCCGAAACACCAGCCGGTGGCGGCGGAGGGAAGCCAGGGAATCCTTGAGGAGGGAAAGGCGGAGGAGGTCCTCCCGGAGGGAAGCCAGGCATTCCCGTCGGCGGCGGCGCAAAAGGAAAGTTTCCGGGGAACGGCGGTGGTGGGAATTGTGGATGACCAGGTATAGCACCCGGCACTGGTGGTGGCGGAGGGGGAAGCTCTCCGGATTCGATCTTTTTGCGAATCCACTCGGGATCCATGGGAATGGACGGTGGTACACTCCTTGGAGGGAAAGGAGGTGGGGGAAAGCCTACTGGCAGGGTGGTTGGAGGGGGCGGTAGTCCGCCAATACCGGGAAGTGCGCTGCTTGTGCCATCGCTCGCGGTGTTGAGACCCGGGAGGGCGGCGCCAGGGGGAGGTACGGCTGCATTTTTCGAGGGCATCTTCTGGTCGACCAGACCCTCCGCCTCATCCTCTGCCTCCTGCTCTTCTTCCTCACGCATTTGTCTCCAATTCTGATGCCGATCCAAGGTGCCCTGAGCCTCAGCGGCAGCCTGGCCGATATGGTAACGGTCATTCACAAAAGAGACGTCCCCTGGCCGCGGCCGGGTCCAGAAGCGCGTAACACGGTCGTTCGAACCAGATGCCAGAATATGCCCCAGCGGGTGCCAATCCAATGTCCAAACAATGTAATCATGAGCATGCCGAATTGAATGAGCAGGATATATGGTCTGGATAGGAGCAGTCTGAGGGTCATGGCTATCATAAGGTGAGAGTGATATTGCCACGCCAGGAGGCGGATTCTGTTCATCGAGGAGGTAGTGGTTGATGCTGCCGTCGACACAACCCGTTGATAGTAGATTTCGGTGTAAAGGATGCCAGGTCACTGTTATGACATCCTTATCGTGTCCGCGGAGCAATAGGACGTCCCGCATCATGCGTAAGTCAAATATGCGCGTTGTGTGGTCGCGGGCGCAGGTAGCTAGGAGAGTTCCCTGGCTGGGCTCAAATTTGGTTTCCGACAGATTGTTCTTGTGGCCGTGGAGGGTGGTCAAGCAGCGGGCATTACGAGGATCCCATAATTTGACTGTGTGATCTTTGGAACCGGAGACGATCAAGCCTTTGTGGGGATGCCAGTCGACGCACTTGACTTCCCAGCCATGGCCTGTTAATGTAGACTGTTCCGAGCTTGTTGCGAAGTCCCAGATTTTCAAGGTCGTGTCATCGGCACCAGTGACGAATTTTGCGTCAGTCGGAGCTATAGCCAGCCCGCGGACTGCTTCTGAATGTGCCTGGATCTCTTTGACATTGTTGAAATTCGTCTGCCAGTACTTGACGATTCCGTTCTGATCGGCGGAAAGCAACCAGTCGTCCGTGTGGGTATAGGCGACGCAACGAATGGCGGATTCGTGTGCCTGCATGATGGTCTCGAAGTTGAAGCCCATCCCGTTCCATAGTGTGAACTCTCCGCTTGTCGATCCGGTAAGCAGGCGGCGACCTTCTGGGGTCCACTTGACTACATTGATGGGGTGCTTGACTTTATTCAGGGAAGAGTGGAGGGCTTTGGCGGGTATCGAGTCGGCGGCGCTGGTCAGTCGAGCGGAGGGCGGTTCCATCTACTCGACTGTTAGCGATGTCAACGGTATATTGGGCGAGCAGCGAGTAGGTCGTAGCTCACATCGACAATGTAGCTTGCGCTCGGCCGCTCCATCTCCAGGATTGGAGCATGTTTGTATCGCGCCCGGCGGTTCCGCATCCATTGGACCGTGGTGGAGCCATAATCGGTCACAGCGCCTGTGAAAGATGTGAGTACAGCGGCATATGGGATTGCATGCAAACAGACGCCGAAATAGTGCGCGAGAGACGCACAATCTGCGGTCGGGTTGGGGTGTTTCAAGGCCTCTCTGAGCCCTTTCAAGCATTGAATATTCTAAGAAACGACTAAAGATATTCACTCACGTTTGGGTCGGGGACGCTGGCCACCCTCATAATGAGGAGGGTGGTATTCGCCGCGATCCATGCTGCCAACTGTTACCGGACGGGAAGCATTAAGATGGAATCGGACACGGAGTCGGGTAGCTGCAATCTTCTGGCCGTCTCCACGGCCGCGGCTGCTGAAGCTGCTTTGTCGGAGTTCATGGAAGAGGTGCAGCTTGGGCCATGGCGTTTGCCTTGGCGTTAACCAGCCACCACCGCCACAGGTTCTGATGCGTCTCAATCCGGAACCCCCGCAGTTGACGTCCTTATCGAGGTTTGGGGGCATCATGGATCGAGTCTCCATTTCCATCTATGCGGCCCATTTCCATCGCTCTTCTCTTTGCGCCATCATGACCCATTGCCACCCGCCGTCCATGCCACCAGCACTGGCAGTCCTTCACATGCCGCTTGCATCGGCGCAAACTCCATTCCGATGAGCCTTCCGTCCGTACTCTTGCCGCAATAGTCGTCACTGTCAAATTCCTCGCCCACCACTCCTTTTCCGCTCTCCAACCACAATTCAGTTATCAGACGCACCGAGCACCAAACGAGAGACCAATTCCACGGCCCGTTCCATACTCCGTCGAATGCCCATGGCAACGCAAACCTCGACCATTGACAGAAGCCCGATATACCCGACAACCATGTCTGAGGATGACGCTTCTTCCTCCCCTGCCTCGCCCTCCGACTCCACCACCACAAAGCAAGCCGCCAACAGTACCACGCGCCGGACCCCAGATACAAAGTATGCACATGTGTATGCAACACACTCCTCGAAGCGCAATTCACGCTTGAGCCAGGATGCCGAAGTGGCACCCAGCTTCGTGGGCTTCCGGAACCTCATGGTCCTGGTTCTGAGTACGCATTCCTGAATCTGGCCCACCAATCCCGTTTCTAACCCAGTCACAGTCGTGTCCAATTTTCGGTTGATGATTGAGAATTTCCGAAAGGTGCGTCTAATCTCAACAATGATTGGTCCGCATTCTAACAGGTCCAGTACGGCGTCCTTATTTGCATCCAGTGCCACGACTATCGCCGCCAAGACCTTCTCAATGGCCTCTACCTCTACTGCCTCGTCCCCCTCCAGCTCTTCGTCGCCTACCTAATCGAATATGTTGCGGCCGATCGTGCCAAAGCCGCTGTAGCGCGCATGAAGCGCTCTGGGGAAGACCTAAACACCCCCGAGAAGCAGCGACAAGCCCTCCGCAGCTTCAGATCGACTTGGTACCTGATTGCCCTCTGCCACGGCATCAACGCCACCATTGGACTCGCCTACGCTACCACAGTCGTCTATTACGACATCTACCACCCAGGCATCGGCACCATCTGCGAACTCCACGCCGTCATTGTCTGGCTGAAGAGCTGCTCCTACGCCCTCACAAACCGTGACCTCCGCCATGCGTACCTGCATCCCAGCTACGCTCAGGCCCTCCCAGACTTGTACAAATCATGCCCGTACCCCCGGAACATCAACCTTAAGAACCTCTGCTACTTCTGGTGGGCTCCAACCCTAGTCTACCAGCCCGTCTATCCCCGAACCTCCCACATCCGCTGGACCTTCGTCCTCAAACGAATCGCCGAATGCATTGGCCTCAGCATCGTCATCTGGATCGCCTCGGCCCAGTATGCAGCCCCATTACTCCGCAACTCGCTCGACAAGATCTCCACCCTCGACCTCGTCTCCATCTGCGAGCGCGTCATGAAGCTCAGCACCATCTCCCTCTTCTGCTGGCTCTGCGGCTTCTTCGCCCTCTTCCAATCCTTCCTCAACGCGCTGGCCGAGATCATGACCTTCGCGGATAGGGAGTTCTATGGCGATTGGTGGAACGTGAGTTCCATCCGCACGTACTGGACGACGTGGAACAAGCCCGTGACGAATTTCATGAGGAGGCACATCTATAGTCCGCTGGTGGCGAGGGGGTGCCCAAAGGGACTCGCGCAGATGATTGTGTTTTGCATCTCGGGCGTGCTGCACGAGCTGCTCGTCGGGATCCCCACGCATAATGTCATTGGTACGATAAGCTACCTTTTCTTCTGCATGCCCCACATGTTTGTGCAATCGGCTAACCAGAGTGTCTTGTGTTTTCAGGCGTCGCCTTCGCGGGCATGATGTTCCAGATTCCCCTCATCCTCTTGACCGACGTCATCCAGACGTTCAAGGGCATCCGGGGTAAGGTCGCCGGCAACATGATCTTCTGGATCTCCTTCTGCATCGTCGGACAGCCTCTGGCGGCGTTGCTGTACTTCTTCGCGTGGCAGGCGAAGTATGGGAGCGTGTCAAGGCAGTTTCAGGAGAGTCCGGCATTGAATCTGTTCAGGAGACGCTGAGATGGGGAGATGGTATTCGTGGGCTACCGGTTGTGGATAGGTTTTTGGATAGGGGTGTATAGACATTATCGCTCTATATGTTTCACAGGGGTGCTGTGCATGGTCGTTTATTGGTATGATTGCTCGGGTCGAGATATAGACTACTACTACTTTGCTAATTCGTAATCGTCAATTGTATACATGCGTACGTGTATCCTCTATATATCTTCTCCATGCTTCCATCCCTCCTTCAAGTCCCCGCCCCAGTCTGATGAAAATGCTCCTTCTCAGAACTCCTTCAAGACGCCCAGATCGGCGATCCCGTCAAATCTGCTCACCCGCGCACGCTCGTTCCAGTCATTCCTCCCCTCAACAGCACCCTTCCGCCTCTTCCACAGCTCATCAATGAAGGCCGGAATAAAAGTCCCCGGACCCTGCACATCCTCCCTCTTCGCCGCATCTTCGGCAGCAAGCTCAAAATGCAATATCGCCGCCACAACCGCATGCAGCTTGTCCTCTGGATTCGCCGCCAAATACGCCGAAATGGTCGTCCCGAGCGTGCATCCGCTCCCGGTCACGAGTCCCAGGTACTCGTGCCCGTTCGAGATGGCGTACGTGCGGACGCCATCGCTGACGATGTCCGTCTCACCCGTCATGAGTACAATGTTGCGTTCCCGGCGGGCCAGATACGAGACGTAGTACGCCTTTTCCGCTTTGCCCAGGGTGGATGCGCCGCTGTCGACGCCTCGCTGTTTGCTGCCTTGCTTGCTCGGTATGCAGCCAGATGCGATAGCTACGGCAAGGATCTCCTTCTCGTTCCCCTTGATGACGTCGAAGTAGCCGCTATCCATGAGATACTGCAATGCCTCTTTTCTTGCAGCTGTTGCTCCCGCTCCTACGGGATCAAGGACCACCGGTCGGCCCTGCTTGTTGTAAGCTTGTATGGCCTGGCGCTGGTTTACCAATGTCTGAGGAGTAGATGTCCCCATGTTGATTACCAGTGCGCCTCCGAGGGCCGCGAGATCTCCGGCTTCGGCTCCATTGTTGGACATGATGGGAGATGCCCCGATGGCGAGGGCTAGGCTCGCGGCGAAGTTCTGCACAACCAAGTTGGTCATGTTGTGGGAGAGTGGAGAGGCCTCATGTACGTTGCACATGCAGTGCTGGGTCGAGGTTCGGAGGGCAATAAACTCCTCATTAAGAGAGGGGTGGCGTGTCGGTTGGTACTCAACAGGGCGTCCGAAGGCGGGCATAGCATTCCATGCCTCCTTGAGGGCTGCTGCTGCTTCTTGAGGGTTGACAGTATGAGACATGATGGCACTGACGATGGCAACACCATCGATGGTCTTCCGCGAGCCATGAACATCCGCCGGGCCAGGAGCGAATAGTTTGTGCTTGATGAGCTGGATATTAGATAGGTTGACGCCTCCTATACAGACGGTTTTGACGTTCTTAAACTTCGCGTCCTCGTGATTTCCCAGATAGCTCAGAATCTTCCTGACACCGTTCACCCCGATAATGTCTTTGGTGTTTTTCTTCGTGGCGGTGGCATACAACGTCCCAATACCGAGATAGTCAGCTCCTTGCTCGACGGCAATGCGGACCTCGTCGATATTCGAGACTGTTGCTCCAATGATCTTGTCGGGCCCCAGTAGTTTGCGAGCTGACTGCACCTGCATGTCATCTTGACCTAGATGCACGCCTTCGCAGCCTACGGCGAGAGCAACATCGACACGGTCATTGATGACAAGGGGGACATTGTATTTCCGACATGCTTGATGAAGGGCTTTGCCTGTGCTGATGAGGGCGCCGGTGTCGCTGGTCTTGTCTCTATACTGGACTATCGTCACGCCTGAGAAATCGTCAATGTGCTGTTGCGGATATGGGGCGTCATGAGAGGCACATACCTCCTTTCAGAGCCTCTTCGACAACAGCGACCAGATCCCGTTGGCCAAGAATGGGCTCGGTTGAGTCAGTGACCAGGTAGATGGAGTAGTCGACTTGGGGTGCCATGGTACTGTTCAGGTCAGTCTCGAAAAGCGGGATTCCCAACGTAAAACACAGTATGATCCTCTTTTCTTGCTACGCATGTTGATGCTCCGAGGAGGGTTGCTCAGGGGTTGCATGGACAGAAGCGGGGCATCCGAATGACGCATAACAATCGAAGAAGAGGGAGAAGGCGACGGAGGAGAGGTGAGAGAAGGATGGGAGAGCGGATGGGATGAGGGGGGGGAAGAATTGCAGACTACCATGAGGGACATACTTGGAAGGCACGTAGAGTAGTGTACCTAAGTAGGAAGGAGTGCCGCAGTGAATGGTCAGATCCCGTGACCCGATCTGCTAGGACACCAACACAATAAGCAATCAGACTAGCGGCGAGAAAGAATGAAATTGTCCGCACAAGGGAGGCTGATTAAACAATTGCTGAAAAAATTCTTTTGTCGGCGGCGACCGGGGCGGCTCTTTTGCGAGCTTGTTGGGTGGGGTGGTCACGGCTGGGGAGTCTTCACTGCCCAGGTGTACAAGTACTAGATCATAAATGTATAGATTGCCTGAGAGCATCTTCCACGCACTTTCTCGCACTGCAAATCGCTACGCCTCCGTATCTTCTGGTCTCAGCAAATAAACTCGGCGGTTGTATCCTAAAGCCGTAAAATCCTGCTTGCCGCCGTGCGAGATCAGATGTCCCCACGTGTGCCGTGGTTCGCTGATTTGTCGGCCAGCTGGTAGGGCTCGGCGCTGCCTGGGTGGAACCTCCGTTTCCCGACCCGCCGCGCGCTCTTAAATTCTCTGCTCCATCTCTCGTTGCCCCCTCTTCTCTTACACTCCACTCTCCCCTCCCCAGCAACAACGCTGATTGCCGTGCTCCACGCCTGCAACTGCTGCCATCGCTTGCTCCAAGACAGAGAATCCGAGCCCTGTTCCTAGCCACAGTCCGTCGGCCGCTCGCAAACCTTTGGACCAACCCCAAACCAAACCGCCACTCGGTGCCTGGGCGTTCTCCCCAACCCACAAACCCATCGACCACCCGTCTTCAGCGTGTCGACAACTGCAGTATATGTATTCGCCCCAAAGATACGCTTTCGCACGCGATCCTCCGCCCGAACCGCAACCATTTCGCAGAACGTGGAATCTTTGTAGTATCCACCACTCGACCAACGGCTAGCTAGTCAGCCCCCATCCGTGGCACGGTTCACACGCACTCAAATCCCAATATCCGAGAGCCTGCATTACTGCATGTCTCTTTCGACCGTCTTTAGCGATTACGCTTCTTCCATAGACGTCCCTCCTCCGCACCCCCAGTAAACCAGCCTACATTCTTCGACTCGACTTCCAACCGCAACCATGGCCACCGTCAACATTCGCCGCGATGTCACCGATCCCTTCTACCGCTACAAGATGGAGCGCCTCCAGTCCAAGATTGAGGGCAAGGGCAACGGCATCAAGACCGTCATCGTCAATCTCAGCAGCGTTGCTCAATCCCTGGCCCGCCCGCCTTCCTACGTCATCAAGTACTTTGGCTTCGAGTTGGGTGCCCAGACCAACACCAACCCCACCGATGACCGCTGGATCATCAACGGCGCCCACGAGGCCAGCAAGCTCCAAGAGTATCTCGACGGGTTCATCACCAAGTTCGTCCTTTGCAAGCAGTGCAAGAACCCCGAGACCGACGTCAACATCAAGGATGGCAACATCTTGCTTGATTGCAAGGCTTGCGGTCAGCGCACTGCTGTCGACCTTCGCCTGAAGCTCAGCTCCTTCATCTTGAAGAACCAGCCCAAGAAGGGTAAGAAGGACAAGTCGACGAAGAAGGCTGAGCGCCGTGCCCGCAAGGAGGCCGAAGCCAACGCGGAAGCGAATGGCGATGATGCCTCCCCCAACGGCGGAAGTCCCGGTGACAGTGCCGATGACCACGAGGTTGGCGATGTCGAGCTCGCAGCTGGTAGCGACGATGAGTTCACTCAGAAGATCAACGAGGGTGCTAAGGAATTGGAGGATGCTGAGGACGTCAAGGAGGTCGAATGGACCGTCGATGTCTCTGAAGAGGCTGTCCGTGCTCGCGCTCAGGATCTCCCCGACGATCTCAAGCAGAAGCTCGTTATTGACGAAGAGGATGAGGGCGAGGGCGGTTCCAGCTCGTATGAGACGTTGGGCAAGTGGATTGAGGATACGGCCGCGGAGAAGGGCGGCGTTGACAAGGTTGACGATGTCGCCATCTACCTCAAGGCCCAGGAGTTGGGCATTGAGAGGAAGCACCGCACGCTTACGGTCCTCGCTCAGACTCTGTTCACCGAGAATATCGTCAAACAGATCCCGAAGCGTGCCGGTCTTCTTCGCAAGATCATCCGGTCCTCGGAGAAGTCGACAGAGAAGCATGAAAAGGCCCTCCTCGGCGGTACCGAGCGCTTTGTCGGCATCGAGAAGCCGGAGCTGATTCCGCAGATTCCTGTCATCTTGATGGCCTACTACCAGAACGACCTTGTTTCCGAGGAAGTGTTCAAAGCTTGGGGCTCCAGGGCCAGCAAGAAGTATGTGGACATCAAGACGAGCAAGGCGGTTCGCAAGGCGGCTGAAAAGTTCATCGAGTGGCTGGAGACTGCCGAGAGCGATAGCGAGGCCGAGGATTCCGACGACGAGTAAGTGGTTCATCCACTGGTGCCGGCGAAATCGGTCAAGAAGACTGGACAACGTGCTGAAACCATTCTCCTCCGTAAAAGTTGGATAATGCCTTTCTGATTCCGGACGAAGCTCCACTGCGATGTTGAATTTGGCGAGCTTGGTGTTATCCTTGTTTTCGTTCCTCTTTCCTTACCGCGAGCCTCTGCTGCCGTTCATTCTGGCTGGCACCGCCGTGCGGTTCAGTGGTTTCGCAGAGGTCTCGTTTATGTGGATTGTGTAGACTCCCCGCTCCTTCAACCTTAAAAAGACTCAACAAAAAACTGGTTTCATCAATACCATGCGTCAACCCATTATTACGTGATGTATTCTATCCCAAGCCGCCCGGGCGCCTTCAGATGATGTCTTCCCTCGCATTCACCAATACAAGCTGCGTCGCATGATGCCTTCCAGATGTGCCTGTGGGGTCCTCGATAGGGCTAGCCTCGGAGTAGGATTTCATGAGCCAATCAGAGCCTGTTTTCCCCGCGATCCGCAACTCTAGCCCGAAAAAGAAATTCTGATAGCATTCCTTCCACTCCTCCCTCAAATCTCTTCTCCTCTTCCAACCCCATCCACCTTTGGGAAAACAGTGAGCGACTTCTGGAGTTTTGCGCTCACGTTGCAGGCGAAAAGCTCCAATCTATATTCTTAATCTTCCGTCTTCTCCTTGTCCTTCAGCGCTCTAAGTCTCGTCGCACCCCTGCAGAGTTCCCCCACGTCTGTCTTACGATACACAAGGCTAGACATGACGCACACCGAACCCCAGGCCGTCTTTGACAAAGGCGATGGCCTCAGCGTTGCTGCGACTGAGCAACCTCCTACGACGACCGTCCACCCGAAAAGCGCGACGTCAGGCCGCTCGCACTCTGAGAATGAGCCTGCGGACGGCGTGACCGACGCGGCTGAGTACGCTGGATGGGAGCACAACCCGGTTTTGGAACGGGATGCTGAAACCAAAGGGACGTGGTTTGCTTATATGAAGACGAAGCAATTCTGGGTGGTGCTCGTGTTGGGGCAGGGTATGTGCTTAACTTCCTCCAAAGCGACTGAAATGAAGGCTAACATCACTGAACAGTCCTCGCCATATGCATCACCTCCACGAACACGCTGTCGACCCTTCTGAGCATGGAAGGCACCTCGATTCCCGCCTTCCAATCCTTCTTCAACTATGTCCTCCTCAACCTCGTCTACACCACCTACACCCTCTACCAATACGGCTTCAAGCGCTGGACCCGCATCGTCTTCCGCGACGGCTGGCGCTTCTTCATCCTTGCCTTCTGCGACGTTGAAGGCAACTACTTCGTTGTGCTCGCCTACCGCTACACCACCATCCTGTCGGCCCAACTCATCAACTTCTGGGCCATCGTGGTCGTCGTCATCATCTCCTTCATCTTCCTCAAGGTCCGCTACCACTGGACCCAGTACGTGGGCATTCTCGTCTGCATCGGGGGCATGGGCATCCTGTTCGGCTCCGACCACTTGACAGGCAACAATGCCTTCCCCGCCGCGGATGCAGTCAAGGGCAACCTCTTCGCCCTCCTGGGCGCAACCTTCTACGGCCTGAGCAACGTCTTCGAAGAATTTCTAGTCAGCAAACGCCCAATGTACGAAGTCATCGGCCAACTCGCCTTCTGGGGCATGTTCATCAACGGCGTCCAAGCCGGAATCTTCGACCGCTCCTCCTTCGCCTCGGCAACCTGGAACTCCAAAGTCGGCGGCTACCTGACTGGCTACACGCTCATCCTCTCCCTCTTCTACTCCCTCGCTCCCCTCGTCTTCCGCCTCTCCTCGGCGGCCTTTTTCAACATTTCCCTGCTCACGGGGTCGTTTTGGGGCGTTGCCATTGGCGTCGAGGTGTTCCACTACAACATCCATTGGATGTATCCGATTGCGTTTGTGTGTATCATCTTGGGGCAGGTGGTGTATTTCTGTAGGCAGAGCATGTTGGCCGAGAGCAATAAACCGTGGCTCGGGGAGAATCAGGAGGAGGGCGTTGCGGGGTTGGGCACGGCCAAGAGGAGGGTAGAGAGGCCGAGTGCCATTGTTTAGAGGGGCGGAATAGTGTGGAGTGGGATAATGGGGTGCCCTAGCCGTCAATGACGATGACTGGAGAATAAGGTGGAACTGGGTTGAATTGGGCTTCCAGTTCGGATGATTGGAGAGTATTCATTTGACTGCCATCTGGAGGAGTATATATGGCTAACGCTCGCTAAGCGTGCGAAGAGACTTGGTTAATCGTAGTATATAATGGAAACGAAGTACATAGAGAATTCAATCATCAAGACGAGGTTGAGATCCAAAACCACCCCCTCGACACCTGCGCCAGGTATATGCAACGTTAAGCAAATCGAATGAGCATGTCCCATCCTTCAAGATTCCATCCTCCTAGTCCACGCCCTTCTCACATAACCCTAGACATCCCTCACCTCAACCTTGATCCCCCACTCTCCCAACCTCTCCAAAAATTCCTCACCCAACATGGCACTCGTCACAAACTCTCCACCCATCCTCCCCGCCTCCGTCTCCCCCACCTTCCCCCTCAAAATCACATCGGCCGCAGCCGTCATCGTCACAGCCGTCATCGCATACCCACCATACGGCGCATCCAGCGACGCCAGCACCTGCTGCCTTTCAGGCGTATCCGCCACCCCCACAGCCCTGTAGCTGAAGAAATCGCCTTTGCGCTTCTCCGCCGAAGGTCCCTCGCCGGGAGCCGGAAGCACGAACCTGTCCAGCAGCCGAGTGAGGAGCGCCCTCGAGACGGGGAACGCCATCAGGACTCCGAAGAGGCCGACGGCGAGCTTTATTGCGAAACCGACGAGTACGTTCTTCGCGCGCATGTGCTCTGTGAACCTGAAGTTCGGACCGTAGGATATCTCTGGATTTGCAGTTTCTTTTGCGCGCGCCTCGTAGAGGCCCCAGGAGCGGTGGACGAGGGCCGTGTCGACTGCACCCAGGGGCTGGACCGTTTGGACGCCGCCTAGTGCGGGGATAGAGTGGAGGCCGAGCATGCGGTAGAAGAGGTTTCCGTTTCCCGCTGGGGGTTCCTTGGAGAGTGCGGGGGGAGGGATGGGCGACATGGATAATGGTTTCATGGCCTGCGCGAGTTTCTTGAGCGAGTACTTGGAGAACATCCTCATGACTGTGGAAGCCGTGCCGCCGCTCAGTCCCGCTTTCATGTCGTACAGGGACATTGTCACGGAGAGGGTTGGCGCGTTGAAGGTCCGTCGGATGTGGCGGGTTATGGCGTAGGTGAGGATGTCGGCGGGGACGGAGTCGAGGCCGCATTGGGGGATGATGAGGGCGTGGTTGCGGGTCGCGAGAGAGGTGTAGGTGCGGATCATGTCGAGGTGCCAGGGGACTTCGCCGGTGGAATCGATGTAGTGAGTTCCCTAGGGAGGGGGTGTTAGATGGAGTCGTATTCAGGGCGAAAAACGGGGAAAGTAACCTTTTCCGCGCACGCGGCGAGGACGGGCTCGCCGTAGAACATGAAGGGGCCTATGGTGGTGATTATGAGGCGGGTTTTCGATGCCAGCGATTCCAATTGGTCTTTCTCGAGCTCGACGGTTTCAATGGCTGATGGAATGTGTTAGCACACTGCGTACTGTCTTCTCAAAAACAGGGAATTGCTCCTACATGGCGGCTTGCGATCCGGATTCTGCTTCGCCAAGTCATCGACCACTGCCTGCAGCTTCTTCGAGTCGCGTCCAGCTATCGCCCATCTCAGGTCTGTAGGTAGATGGCCACTGATCCATTCTGCGGTGAGCTTGCCTGTGTAGCCGGTTGCGCCTAGGAGGACGAGCTCGTATTGCCGCGAGTCTTGTTGGCCCATGGCTCAATTTTCTGAGGGCGAGGAGCTGTTGGGATGGGTGTTGTAGGTGTGCTGGAGAGGGGGCGTTCGTTGATGAGAGCTCCTTAGTCACACCACAACCAAGCTCGCTCTTCTTTTTGTTCTGAAAACGTCATGCCGAGGCATGGACATGGGCAACGGTCAGGGCGCGTTTTGATCACATATAACGTCGTAAGGCGGCTTTCTTCGTCTTGACCCATAAAATCAAATTGAGTAAACATGTCAGAGAAAAGTGTGGTAACAAGCCTCAGGATTCAAGACGTGCTACAAGAGGGGTGGTTGACTGTCGGAGCTCTTTCGACATGTCCAGGTGGAACTTCGTTGTTCTAACCGGAGCGAGTTAGTAGGGCTTGGCAATCTCGCTTAGGCATTTACTATGGTACATCTCTCGAGTTTCAGACACGACGACCCCTCCATCACGCCCGCGGGGCATCACCATCGACTTCTCAACGGAGAAGAGAGGGAGCATGCTACTGTCCTCGACTGGATTCTGACCCTCTGCTGGCATCTTCAAGTGCATTAACCTACAGCGCTCCAAATCAAACCCGTGTATGATAGCGGGGTTCCCGACCTGGGCGCCTATCACCTCCTGTTGACACCTCAACACCCAGCGTCCGCTGCCACAAGCTCCCGTGCCAGCTTATATCGTCGCCTCGAATTCATTGCGTCCGTATTCTCCTTCCGAGAATCTGACACTCGACGATGCGCATCCGGAGACTTCAATCCAGTGTGAGTGTCAGCCTCGTCAGGCGCGTATGGCGGCATCTCACGAGCTGCGAGCTGCGAGTCTCCCGAGCAAGATAGCTAGAAATACAAACAAGACAAGTTTACAACTAGGGTGTCGAGTCTCGTACTTGACGGGCAGCTGCGAAACGGTTCGACGAGCGCTCCGATGTGCACAACCGTTGGTTTGCCGAGTCGATCTCATCATGAGTACCTCCGCTCTCCCACGCGATAAGAAGCGAATCGAATCCGTCCATGACGATATATATCCGCATGGTGCAGTCCTATCGTAGAAGGTGCCACGAGTTCTGCTATCTGGAAGACCAATTTCGGCTCCCTGAGTGCTCCGCACTCCTGATGTTGGTCCCTCCTGGGCAACGCTCTGGAATCAAAGATGTTGCACCGCCTCCCAGGTTTGGCCTTGTGTTTACCAACAAAACTCATCCCACCAGGTTTGTATATGGACTGCGTTGTAGAAGAGAATTGGACTGTGCCACATAACAGTGAAGAAGAATGACATCGTCCGATCTGGAAATGCTGGTGTCAGACGGCACCGAGAAAGCCACGGATTACTTCAGGATGACAAGAAAGTTTGAAACGCTTTTTTGGATCTTATCGTACTGTGGGCAACCAGGACTCTCTGTCAGACGGACCTCCACTTTGGAAGCACAACACGTGGTCGAGAGTGCCTAGCAGGTAGTCCTCACGGGACCCGTTCAGTCAACGGATCATGTCAAGAAAGTTTGAGACCACCATACTAGCCGGGTATCCACGAGTCCTTTCCTATCTCTCTCCTCCTACTACTGGATCTCCGCCTGCTGGCTCACTGCTCTCTCTCTCCCTCTCATCTGGTTGAGCCAAAAATGACGCTCGCGCTGGGCTGAGGCAGAACTTCCCAGAGTGGAGTGGGAGGGATGCGCCAAGTCCTCACCTGCTGCGCTAGGTGCACGGTCCACTCTCCACTCCTTCATAAGAGCGGGTCTGCCACTTCGGGTGCTACTCTGATCCCACTCAGTGGCTTGTCGGTCGACTTCTTTATGAACCCAGATTACCGCTCTTCCTCGACGCTCTCCCCGTTCAATGGCCGAGACCTGCATCGTGTGTCTCGGCGACCTCGCCCACCGCGATGGAGGCCACGTCGCCGCCACCGATGCTCCCCCACCGGATGACTCGCTGGACACCATCGCCCATAGTGCCCGCCATCCAAGCCAGCCTCGGAAGTCACCGCCTCTAGGCCCTACAGCTGCATCGGACGACAAAGAGTTGGTCGCCCACTTGCTGCCTTGCGGCCACAACTTGCACAATGAGTGTTTGAAGCCGTGGGTGGAGAGAGCGAACAGCTGCCCCATCTGCCGTGCTAGCTTCAACATGGTCGAGCTTTGCATTCAAGTAGGAGGTAAGTCGCTGAGCTTTTGCAGAAGTGATCAGGCAGATGCTAATCCTCAACTCACAGGTCCCATGATTTCGTCGTACCCCGTTCAGGACAAGCAGCAGGTTGCCGACATCGATCCGTCCATGATTGTTGAAGACGACTATACTTTTGAAGACGATGGAAGCTACGACGCCTGCATGGTTTGCGATGAGTTTGGCGACTCGTCTCAGCTCATGTACTGCCACAGCTGCGAGCAATTATGCCACGTCTTCTGTGCTGGTCTTGATCGGATGCCATCCCGCGGTGCCTGGTACTGCCAAGGCTGCATCGAGAACCCGGAACTTCTTACTGCTGCCGCCCAGCGGGGTCTACCGCGCACGCCAGCGGCATATGTCAATGGACGCTCCCTGCTGCCCCGCCGTTCTGGTGCATCAGACGAGTGGGGCCGGGTGTGGCAGAGCGTCCGGGATCGACTACATTTCGACTTGGAGTTCCCGTTTGAGGACGATGCCCAGTCGACCAGCGAGAGCCGTTCCGAGATGCAGCGGCGGGAACAGGAGGAATGGAACCAACGCTTCGACCTAGCTCGCCAGATGGGCGCGGGGAACAGATTCCGGATGGTTACAGACAACGTCCATTTCCGTCAGCCATCAACAACCCGTTCACGACACGTCAACCCCGTTCTCCATCGCGAGGTCCCCGTAACTCCAAGAAACCCAGAGTCACAGGAGGAACTGCGCGCATGGAACCAGTTCGAAAAGGCTCGAGACCAGATTGCGGAAGTGGAGGGTCCGTCTGAAGGAAACAGCCGTCGGCGCAAACGCAGGTCAGTCGACTCCACCCCTGCGGAGCCCGATGGAGCGGACCAACCTCAGCCCGAGCGGAAGTTCAAGCGACCCCGCACCCGCCTTCCTTTGGATAATGGGGAATCATCCTCCGCTGCCGCCGCTCGCCCCAGCGTGGATAAAGATACGACACAGCCCCATAGCGATGTCAAGGATGGGAGCGACTCCGGCGCCGCTCCTGGTTTTTTGCAAGCTCTATTGAGGGAACTAGAGGTGGACCGGTTTGCGGAACATGACAAAGAGATTGCTGCACCACAGCCCCGTCGTGTTATAGTCGATCGTGCTTGCTCACCCCCGAACTCGTCACCTGGTCTTTCCCCTGTATACTCTACACCTCATGGGCTGGCGACACCGCCACCCCTCACCATAAGACGCACGGGATCTCCACAGTCTGAAGACGAAGCACAAGACTCTCCAACCTACTCGCCCTATTCGCCTGTCGATGATGACGTCCGACAGAGCAGACGAAGGCAGCCGCTCCGCTCTGCGGGATTGACCAGTCCTCCTCAATCCAAAGATTCATCGCCTACCCGCTCATCGCTGTCCTATTCCACAAAATCCGAACTTCAACGCATGGTGACCGCCGTTCTGAAGCCTTTCTATCTCAGGAAGGAAATCACGAAATCTAATTACACAGACATCAATAGGGATGTCTCCCGTCTCCTCTATGATAGTGTGGGAGATGCTGGTGCCGAGGCCCTGGCCAGTGAAGAAACGAGAGCAAAGTGGCAGAAGATGGCGGCGGACGAAGTTGACAAAGCTATCCAATCGCTTCAGGCTAGCGGGTCCGCTGTTGCGACTGCGGACGACTCTGCGTCGTCTTCCTCATGAAATGATCATGCGCTCAACGAATTTCCTATCTTCAGCATAGCACTGGATGATGTCCTGTAAGGCGCATGATTTATATCTAGGTCTCTCACTTGGTTGGGCACACTGGCGTTTCTCACATGATACCATTGCGGCGCATTGGCGAGTACGAGGGGATTCGGGTGGGCTAGATACCAACTATTAGCTAGGTTCTTTTTTGGGTTGTTAAAGGTTACGAATCTTGGGTTTTAGCTAGTTGAGCGTTGCTGCCACCTGTGGGTACGGGTGCGCATTGATGATAAATGATGGAACATTTTCAAGCACCGCCCTGCGGATGCTATTGATCTGAACACACTGTTTTCTAAGTATTTGCACTCTGAGTGAGCCATATATTTGAGTGGACCTGTTAACTGAGGGGGTACTGTTACTTCACGGTCACGATATCGGTATTTGTCGAGTTTCTGTGAGGAACATATAGGAAGCCTTTGAATTCTCTGAGCATATCTCACACTGACCTGTCTATCTGTACTAGGGGAAAGTCATAACCTCGACGTCCTTCTACCTTGCAATCTCCTAATATTCTTCCTCTGTCAACTCCACATCTCCCTTCAAACCAATCAACTGAACTCCCTCATCGCCTCCAACACCTCCTTCTGCCTCTGCGCCCCCATCTTCTCAAACCCATCCACACTCATGACAAACGTGCCTCTCCCTCCGGTCAACGCCCGCAAATGATTCAAATACCCAACCATCTCCTTCAACGGCACCCTTGCCACAATCTGCCGCTGACTATCCGCCACCCCCGAGGAAGCCAGATTCCCAGAACCCGACGCAAACGGATCCGGAGGCGCATAGATCAGCGCCGGATCGATCCTCAGGACGTCGTCTTCCCCCGAGTCCGTGCCGCCGCCGCCCACGCCAGCCCCTTCGGAACTCGCCTCCCCATCGAGCGAAAGCACCTGTCCGCCCCTCGCCGAACTCAGATCCTGCACCACGCTGCCCAGACTCCGCTCATTCACGAACACGGTAACGCGCATGACGGGCTCCATGAGGACGTTTGCGCTGCGCTCGTTGGCGTGGCGCAGACTCGCCGCCACGGCGGCGCGGGTCGCCATCGATATAGCGGCTGGGGTTGTCTCGGGGTAGAGTTGGGTGGTTGCGTCGAGGGAGATGGTGATGTGTGTGTTGGATAAAGGGTAGTGGTTTAGGGGCCCGCGAGCTAGGGCTGCGGAGGCGCCGGCGTGGATGGAGGAGAGGAGGGTTTGGAGGGGGAGGTGTGGGGGGAGTAACGGGGAGGGTTTGGTCGAGGTGAGGGAGAGGGAGGGGTGCTGGATTGTTAGCGTGTTGTGGTTGTTGTCTTGGGTGGGGGGGTAGATGGTTGTGTAGGGCTCTTGGGAGGACGACTCTTCTTGGTTTGGACGGTCTGCGTTGGTGGGCTGGAAGGCGGAAATGGTGTCGGTTTCCTCGGCTGGGGAGACGCATGCTGTGATGCTTACTTTGGTGGGTTTTCCCGCTATGCTCCTGTCGAGGTCGTAGGTGAATGGTGCCGTCGCCGTGGTGACCGTCTCGCGATACCCGATTTCGATCTTGCCGATGCGCGCTTTGGCTTTGAAGTCGTTCAGGAGTCGGTCGCGGGCGATCTCCAGATGCAGGTCGCCCATGCCTGCGAGATGGGTTTGCCCGGATTCCTCGTCGACGGAGAGGTGCAGGCTGGGGTCTTCGCGGAGGAGGATGGAAAGGGATTCCAGGACGTGCTTTTCTTCGGAGAGGGAGTTGGGCTCGATGCTGGTGAAGAAGACGGGTGGGGGCACGGCGATGGGACGGAGTTGGAGGGTGTTGAGGCCTGCCGGAGGCTGAGCCTTCACGTTGAGGCCTCTGTATACGATGAGTGTGTCGCCTGTTCGGGCGTGTTTGAGTCCCGTTATCACGCCTATCTGGCCGGTTTGGATGGATTCGACTTCGACGGCGTCGTTGGCGTACATTCTCAGGAGGCGGGGCGCACGTTCAGCGGTGCGGAGGTTGGTGTTGAAGAGGACGCTGCCGCGGTCGATGGAGCCCGAGTAGACGCGGACGTAGACGAGGACACCGCGTTTGGCGTCGTTGACGACTTTGAAGGCGAGGGCGCAGGCTTGGAGGTTCTTCGCCTCGGCGATGTGCAGGCCGTGTCCTGCTGGAGCTACACCTTTTGAGCCCTTGACTTTACTGGGGGCTGAAGCCGAGGTGGGTGCGAGAAGCTGTGAAAGCGATCCTGAACGGTTCTCGACGCTGACTTCGGAATCCGGTCGTTCGAGAGGGGACGGCAGTAGGTCCACCACGGCATCGAGCAGGGGCTGAACGCCGATGTTTCGGAAACTGGCCCCTGCGAAGACGGGAATAACGGTCTGTGGTCTTTGGAGAACGACTCTTCGTAGTGACTGTATGATCTGGGCGCCTGGGATGGCGAGGTGGTCTTCGTCATGTTCCAGGAATAGCTCCACCATGCCATCGTCATGCTCGCTGAGGAGTTCGACAAGTGCCACTCGGGATTTCCTGATTTCATCGGCAAAAGAAGGATCGCTCTTCTCAAGCTCTTCCAGGGAGAAACATTTGATCTCGCTCCCATCGCTTGCACCCTGCCATAGTAGACCCCTCAAGTACACAGCATCGCCAACTCCAATAAAGGCACCATCGCCTCCCTTCCACCAGGGAATCTGACATACAGCGGGCCAGCCGTGCAATCGCACTCCTATCTCTTTCACGGTTCGAGAAAATGCGGCCCCATCCCGGTCGAGCTTGTTGACAAAGATGATGCGTGGGATGTGGTACGTCCCCGCCTGCGTCCACACCTTCTCCGTCTGAGCTTCGACGCCTGCGACTCCATCAAGGATACATACAGCGCCGTCTAGTACGCGCAGAGAACGCAGGACTTCGAAAGTGAAATCAGCATGACCGGGAGTGTCGATGAGGTTGATGTTGTGGGGGATGGACGATCGGGGAACGACTTCAAATGACGAGGGTAGTTGCTGATCCGGCTGCTGAGCGTTTTGCGGTGGCCAGTGGAAAGTTATGGCTGCGGATTGGATGGTGATGCCTCTGGCACGCTCGGCGGGGAGGAAGTCTGTGACTGTGGAGCCTTCGTCGACGTCTAAACCGCATTAGAGCTGGACAGCGGACAAACATAATTTCGAGATTTTGAACCCTCGGGAAATAGTCATTTGCGGAAAGGAAAGGAAGACAATCGTAGTCATCCAGCTGAGTAGAGGTTCTTCACATTGATTATGACACACGGGAAGGCAGCTGGATCGCAGATAGGAACAGGTGGCTCGTAAAAAAGAGGAAATGAAAAATATAAGTACGAAAGCAGAACTGAGTATGCAATATTTCCCAATTGAGCAAACTAAGGAAAATCCGACTTTCAGAATGTATAGATGGGCATATCAGAAAAGTCTTACCTCCTATTCTTCGCGTGTAGCCGCTATAGTAGAGCATACGCTCCGTAGTCGTGGTTTTCCCCTGATGTGCGTAAGTACCGTCCTCCAGGGTTATACCACAAAACTTACAGCATCTATATGCGCAATAATGCCAATATTACGTGTTTTTGATAGCTGCTGGGAAGCTGCTTGGGTTGAGAGTAACCTCCTTGGAGCGATTACATTAGTACGGTGCCGAATGGCTCGGCGGGTGCACCACACCCATCCAAACCTCATAACAGATTCTTTACCTCCCGAACCTCACGGAAACTGGAAAGCGATGTGATGGTCTGAAGACGTGGTCCAATACTTCAGTGGTACAAAGATTGTCGCGCTCGCACGTGATTCCAAAATGCACGCCTTCCCCAGATGAGCAAGCGCATCGCCAAGGCCGCATACGCTCATCAGCGTCAACTCCATGCATGCATCTAGCAGCCACCTCCACTCCATAGCTCGACGAGAGCAATCCATTCGTTGTTGTCGCCATGGATTACTCTGCTCTGCCAAACGACCCAGAGAATCCAGGCGGTGGTGACCCTTGGGCTTCCTCTCCCCAGCATAACAGGACATCATTCGCACAACCTCCCACCAGCGACATCCCGTCCTCCCCACTATCTCCCCAGGCTTCCTCGCCTTATACACAGCAATCAGACCACTATGGCTACATAGGCGACCAGGATACATCCAATCGTCCGAGTACAGCTTCCGAGCAAGGCGACAATGCATCTCAAGCTCCGGCTACCGCACCCCAATCCCCCCGCAGACAGCAGCAAGCTCAGGCGCATGGGCAGCAGGGACATCAACAACCTGCACGCTATCATGGTTCACGGCAGCAACCCCAGCGTCCCCACTATAAGCTTCAAGCTAAGATTACTGGACTCGAGCGGACGGGCCGCAAAGACCCTATCCTTCGTTTCGACGTATATGTAAGCGTGGTCCCACGCATGTACCCGTCCCGCACCGGCTACTAACTGGACCTCATCCAGACTAACCTCCCTAAATTCCGCACCACGCAATTCCGCGATGTTCGTCGTTTACACTCCGAGTTCGAAAAGCTGGCCGAGCATCTGATATCGGCGAATCCTGAAGCTTTTGTTCCCGCTGTGCCCCCGGCAGCCACGTCCGCAGGTGTCGGAACCGATGAGGACGAAGCGCGCGTAAAGGCATCAATGCAACGCTGGCTCAATGTTGTCTGCAGCAATGAGGTTCTGATGAAGGATGAGGAGATGGTATTCTTTGTGGAAAGTGACTTTGGGTACAGCCCTGTGGTGCGGAAGAAGCAACCAGCTACTGGCGTGCGTCGCAAGGTGATAAAACAGTTTGCACCTCCGCCAGACGATACTCCCGAACTTGCTGCAGCCCGCCCCGTCGTCAAAGCCTTCTATCTAGGGGCCATGGAGACAGGACAGAAGCTGGATAAGGTTGTCAAAGCAAGACGAAGTGCGTATCATTCAATATATAATGTGGCTGTTTTACTTACGGAACCAGGCCTTGGTCTCGCGGAATCCGACTTGGGCGCCAAATTCGCACAAATGCATGTGCAGGAAACGCATCCAGGGCTTAGTATGGCTTATCGTAAGTTGGGAAAGGTCATACAGGCCACCGGGGATTTCCACGCCGCACAAGGTACTGGTGAAGCGACAACACTTGGCGACCCTCTTGCGTATCACAGTAATGATGCATTCATCGTGAAGGAGACGCTGACTAACCGTCACTTAATCCTCCGCGAACTTTTGCAGGCCCAATCTACGACCCGGTCCAGAGAGTCGGCGGCGGACAGATTGAGAGCAAGCTCTAATGTGAATCGGGCCAAGGTCGATGAGGCCATCGTTCTTTTGGACGAAGCACGAAGCCATGAACAACAGTTATTTCAGAAGTCACAACGTGTAACTTCGAACCTTCTTCAGGAACAGAGGAAGTGGTTTACCCGGACTGCCGCAGAGATGAGGGCTGCAATCCGGGAATACGTTGTTCGCCAGATTGAGTGTGAACGCCGAACCCTCGCTACCCTGGAACAGGTCCGGCCCGACATCCGTGCTATTGATGGCAGTGGTGGCCTTTCTCGACTGGGTCGAGAGGCTCATCCTGCTCAACGTCGCGCCTCTCTTGCAAGTTCCCAAGGCCCCAAGGGCGACGCTTGGTCGGGCGTTCCAAGGAAGACCAACGATGGACTCAATCGGAGTATCAGTGGTAGCTTTGCTGGCGTTCCAGGAGTCCCAGAAGAGGAGGATGAAGAAGAGGAGGGCGCCGGTGGCCGGAAGCGAGCAACTAGCAAGACGGGGAGTCTGAAGGGGTTAGCAGAAGAAGATGAGGACAGAATCGACGCAAAGAACGCCGCGCAAAGGCTTGCTACTACAACCTTCTAGTAAAAGGCCGAGGATGCAACGGACACCCTCCCTGGTTTACTTCTGAATTGGACGCTTCGTTAAGGAATCTCAAGGTCAGGATTTGTGTCCTTGGAGGACGGTAAGCGAACAATTGTGGTAGCTCATGGAGTGGAAATCACAGGATACTCGGGGCTTGCACGGAGCAGATGGTGGAGGGAAGAACTTAGCGGCCACATCACCACTCATGATACCAATTCGTAGACTGTTCGTCTATTGTTGACAGTTCTGCAATTGCGCTGTGTTGATCGTTCTAGCTCTCACTACTGACGTGTTTCAGTCTGTCGTTGGGCGGGAGAGGTCTCTCTACACGCAGTCAGGTCAATCGCTCACTTGGTTATCAATAACAAGGCTCATCATCAAATGCGGCTCCAGCAGCTGTCCTGATTCGAAAGGCACAGCAACAGATATTCCAGCCATGTTCTCTCAAGCAGCTGCCTTGTTTCAACAACACACTATCTGCATGTCTACAAGGGCGATGGGCAGGTGTGATAACTCAAAGCCTGGAATTGTACAGCGAATGCCCTTGGCCCAATATGCATCCTCTCGTCCACTGACGGTCTGTTGCTTCAATGCGGTCGCCTCTGATCCAATCAGCGTCGTCGATGCCCTTGTCAGCTTTCCCATGTGTCCAATTCAGATATTAGCGGAGCGCATCTGACCTTCCTGCAGGAGGCGATCTGGGAACACCGTCTGCAGCCGACATATTTTCCCCAGAATTGGCAACGAGTCGATCATTCCGGCTTCGCTGCAGAGAAGCATGAAACAGACTTCTCTCGCCCCCCTTGCAGATGGGGCAAAAGTCGTCTGATGAATGAAGCCGGCGGTAAAGAGAGATGTGGAAATCGACAAAAAGTCGTTGGGAGTTATATTTGGCTCCGCGGGTAGGGCCTTCGGTATTTGGAGGTCACGACCTGGTAGAGGATAGATGAAGTCAATATGTCCTTGGAGCCCAACCTGGATCGACCTTCGGTATGCGCGGTCAACCGGCGGAGCCCACACACTCTGTGCAGTCTGAATCTGCAGAGCCAGAGAGGACGCACGGCCAGCGCGTGGGTTTTCCTCCCAGGTCTACGGGAAGGGACACTTTGTTCACCTGATGCTCCTCGTGCTGGGAGTCGGTACCAGCAGCGGTACTATATCGATCGTGGCATCTTTCTTGCGCCCAGACTGTGGAGAAAAGGCGGGGTCGTTATATTGCGCCGATGAGTCGAGACAGTGAATGGACGCGCTAGTCAGTTATATCTGTTGGCATTATACCTATTACCAGCCGTTGGACGTGGCGACCAATAGCCGTGCTATGGACTGGGGGGGGTGTGCGCAGGAAAGCATTTCCAGAAGCTGTCGCTCGGTTGGGGCTTGCCGTGCCTCATGCAGGTAGGTGAAGGGCGCAGTTTGTTCGAACTGAAATTTGCAGGATTGTTGTGGAAAGGGACATGTTGAGATGTGGAGACCATGAAAAGTACTTGGGTATTTTCATGACAGAAAACCACGCGATTAAAATAACTACCACAACACGGACGTCGGGCCCACCGAAAAGCTACCGCGCGCTTGGAGATGGTGGTACGAACTTCAATATCAATTACAAGTAAATCCACAGCCGATCCCCGCAAAATGCACCTCATAGTCGGATTGCCGGAGGCCCCTGGTACACGCAGTATTGTATGGCTCATCAACCGAAGGTCTCACAGCACATGACCGCGGCACCAGCTGCTGGCGAGCAGAGAAGTTGCTCGCTTTTGCGTATTATTATTTGCAACTTTATTGGAAGAATGGAACAGCATGAACGGCGACCAGGTGGGCTTGCTGCGTGGGTTGGGCACAGGATATGGGCGAAACATGCTGATGCTGCTGACAAGATGCGACGACATCGGCACCATCGGTGATCCTCTTCCTGACTCGGTGTAGTCGCACCTTTCTCTGGACGATGGACGGGGTTCCAGGACGCGAAAAGGGGAACCTGGCTGCTCTCATCGCATTCATCACGGTTCAGCTCAGTGATCCTACGAACCCCACCTCTGCGTGAGATGGGTTTGAGGTGCATACCTACGGGCCAGGTACAAACTTTCTGCTGAGGGACGCTGCAGTAAGCACGTATCGACGTCGCAGAACGGCGAGGTGATGTCTCTGGGAAATTGGGCAGGTTCGTTCTGAGGCGTTCCATGAGCGCATCTCTGCTGGCTGCCGTGTTACAGTGCAACCATTGCAATAATGTCACGTTGTGTGACTCTTGCGGCGTGGGCTTTCCAGGTATGCGTTCGCCCATCCATCCAGATCAGAGGGTAAGCGAACCGACGAAGCCGTTCGAGGCGCCGCGCGGGCCTGCGCGCCGGGTAAAAAGAGTTGGTGGTGGCATAGGAACCCTTTTGCAATTCACGGGCTGGCGGGCCAAACTCTGATAGAATTCACCATGCCGCTTCTGGGGGAGTGGAGTCGCTGGACCGCACGAACGAGGGCCCTTTCCAACAGCATCCACAAGGCTCCCAGCCCATTCAGAGGCCAACCGATTGGACTATGGACGAGGGTTCCTAGCCGGCGACACGTTGTTCGTCCAAGTCGCATACACAGAGCTCAGAAGGGTGGACGCCACATTGTTGATTACCGTAGATGGAACCAGGTTGTGACCAGGCTTTGGCCCATCCATGCTCGTCAACCTCGGGTGGAGGGTGGCCTGCACTGTGCAGGACATGGCGACCACACCTATTTCTTATTTAGACGCAACCCAGCCTGCCACCCGTGCGCTGCTTGCTTTGTCAACTGATTGATGCTGCGTTGAACTTTCTTTTTGACTGTCGAGATCCTTTCCTCTCGCGAGTCGTCGTCATTCCCTTTCTTTGCTTTTTCCCTCCAACGTCTCCACTCCCGGCGGGTCTACCCGAACCCTATTTCCCCAGATCCCCAGATTCCCAGATCGGCAGCCATTCCCGTGACCCGGGCCTCGGACGCGAGCAGATCACAATTACATATCGTGGACCGTGAACCCACAGGCAGCATGTTTCGGTATATCAAAGCTGCTCTGGCACCCAACATTGAGCCAGAGCTACCGCCCGCCTATTTCGAATCTCTCAAAGCGGCTCGGAAGCTGTCCTTCACGTCTAGCGACTTCTCCAACCCTCCAGAATTCGATCCACTGACGGCGACTGCGTGGGAGCTTTCCGAGCTGTTGAACACCGGGGCACTTACCAGCGTGGAGATTGTAGAGACGTATCTTCACCAGATTGAGCAGCATAACAGGAGGGGACGCCAATTACGGGCCTTGATCTCTGTCGCGCCAAAACATGAGCTCATTCGCATAGCGAAGAAGTTGGATGCGGAAAGGGCAAGGGGGAAACGAAGAGGGCCGCTTCATGGCGTGCCAGTGGTGCTAAAGGACAATATCATGACTGATGCAGACTTGGGAATGGATACGACCGTCGGTGCGTGCTGTCCAGTCACCATCTAATTGTCGACACTTTTAGCTAATAATGCAATTCCAGGCTCATATGCGTTCGTTGGCTGTATACCAAAGAAGAATGCTACCATAGTAGACCGACTCATCCGGCGAGGCATCATCATCTTGGGCAAAGCCAACCTCACCGAGTTCTGCGGTCTGAAGAATCCCTCAATGCCCCCGGGATGGTCGGCAGTCGGTGGCCAGTGCCAGTCACCTTATGTCGCACGGCACATTGCGAAGAAGAAGCTCCACTGGGAGCTGTCCGCTCCCGGCGGCTCATCAACCGGCCCCGCAGTCAGCGTGGCTTCGGGATTCAGCACTCTGGCCGTAGGAACCGACACGATAGGCTCTCTGATCACGCCTGCGAATCGAGCCGCACTCTACGCGCTGAAACCAACCGTTGGCGAGATTCCCATGGACGGCATTTTCTGTCTCTCGAAGACGTTCGATTCCGCTGGCGGAATGGCGAAGTCGGCCAAGGACTTGGTGGCCCTGATGGATGCCATGATGTTGCCGACAAGCAAAGAGACAGGGACCAAGATGCCCAACACATGTTTCCGGATCCGCGAGGATTGGGGGAACCTCAGGATTGGATTTACCGAGCCGACCATCTGGAAACAGTGGCGGAAGAGTGGTCGGATCAACGCCGATGCCGAGCGCTTCATGGTATGTTTTACTTCCTTACTGGGATCATGTCTGCTTCTGGAGAGACACAGATGTCTCTTTAGCGGCTGGGATTTCGGAAATTGCATCTAAGCCTTGTGGCTGTCCGTGCTGACTTGTGTGGCTTGCAGTTGCAGAAATACGACTTGGTGGTACAGTCGCTGATTCAGATGGGCGTCGACATTGTGTATCCTGTGGAGCTGCCGCCGCAGTCGAGCCTAAATTTAGAAGATGGCACGAACAGCTTTGAACCCATTGTTTGTGAGTATCCATCATCATCTGATGCCGCTATTGCAAGAATCGTGAAGACTGATGTCGGTCCGGTAGACTCCGAGTTCAAAGAATGCCTCGCAGAGTTCATCCGCCAATTCAAAGTCACAAAAGTCCACTCCCTAGCCGAAATCATCAACTTCAACCTCGAACACCCAGAGCTCTGCCTCCCACCTTGTACGTCTTCCCCGAACCCTTTTCATTTACTATCAGCTTCACTAACAGCCATGACCTCAGCCTGCCCTACACAGAACGACCTCATGGCCGCCCTCCAATCGGGCGTCATGCGCGAACAAGTCTCACACGCCCGCCAACACCTCCAAACAGCCGGCGGCCGCGACGGCCTCGACTACCTCTTTGCCGCCCACCAACTCGACATCGTCGTCGCACCAGGGGACGCAGCCCTCTCGTCCCTCGCCGCCGCCGCCGGCTACCCAACAGCCGCATGCCCGCTCTCGGCGCTCAAACTGAATGGCCAACCCTTCGGCATGACGCTCGCCTCGCGCCCGCACACGGAGCACCTCCTCCTGCACTTCCTGACGGCCTACGAAGCCACGTTCCCGCCGCGCGCGCTGCCGCTGCCCTTGTCCAGCGTGCCCCTGCAGTCGCCGAACCCGGAGCCCTTGCCCGATAAACCCATCATCGATCTCATTCTGCATGAGTGGGATACGCGACGGTTTAGTTGTAGCGCGGATGCGTTGGCGGATTGGCTCAATGCGCGCTGGAGGAAGAGCGGGTATGAGTTGAGTGCTGAGACGGTGTGCGAGGTCCTGAGGAGTAATGGGCGGATTGCGTTTAGGGGGTTGGGGGATGATGCTGAGGGGGCTTTTGCGCGGTAGGTGGGGAGGGGAAAGAGAAGGGGGGTTGATAGATTAGTCGTAGGCGTGGGATTCTAGGGTGTGGGTTAGCGTGGCGTTTGTTTGCCGTTTGGTTTTTCTCCTGTTCGGGGTTGAGTTCTGGGATTGTTTAGTGATATCCACTCGCTGCATTTTGCTTTCGGGAAGGGAGTTTTTTTGGTGGAAAATTAACGCACGATGGTGACGAGGAATGACGGTTGGAGTTACTGGGGGCCGCTGAGAAGCCACTGGATAAATCTGCTGGGAAACAAGGTCTTCTTCTTTGATTTCAAACCGAAGCGCCGGGTGTAGAGCTAAAGCAGACTTAGGACTTAGGTATTGCATGTTTATCTACTACGAAGGTGTTAATATGGGGAGGTGTACAAAATCTGGTGATGAAGATTCGTCCACGGCAACCACTGTCGATGGGTTGCCGACTTGGAGTAAGGAAATCGAAATCAAGGGGGTCACGCTTGGTCAAGTCCTTTAGAATGTGCACTAAGTCCTGACGGAAAGAAGAGAAAACATGATGCTTGTCATAGAGCTATCACTCGCACCATCCCCTTTTCTCTACGAAAACACACCAAAGGGAAACTTCACAAGCTAATCGGTATACCTCGTCAGCGAAGATAGTCACACCGGGCCGCGCCCAGTCATTCCCCCAGCCATTGTTTCGCCTCAATCCGCTCCTCAGATCGATTCCGAAGAACATACCTCGCTCTCACATATTCCTCGGCCCGCAGACCTGGACCCTCTCCACCCAAAGCCTGTACCTCTCCCCACCTAACCCATTGAACTCGCTCTCCCAGCAACCCCTCCTCCTCGCAGGCTTCTCCGCCTCCCTCTCCGCCTCCGTCTTCTTCCTTCCCTTGCCCTTGCCCTTGCCCTTGCCCTTCTCCTTCTCCTCCCCTTCCTCACTCTCATCCCCACTCCCAATCACCGTATCCAATCCCTCCAGCACATGAATCTTATCCATCAACCTCCTATTCTCCTCCTCCTGCCACCTCCGCTCCGTCTCCTTGAGCGGCTCCTTCTTATGGCTCAGCCCAATCTGCAGCCTCCGTGCCGCGCTATTCGCCTGGGCACGCACCGTGTACACCTCAGAGAAGACGTTGAGGCGTCGGATCGCCGGGTCCGAGAGGGGGATATACTCGAGTCTAACCTCGCCGCTGTCGCCGTCATCACCGTCGTCGGCTTCAGAATCGCTGCTATCATTGACAATGACTTTGCACAGGCGGAGCAGAAATAGGGTTTTGCAGATATACTCGGTTCTACCGCCTTGAGCATCGCCGCTCTCCGCTGCATCCGCAGTGCCGCGCACGTCCCCGAGGACGACTCTGCGCTCCACCCAGATTCGACAGTAATTCTTTCTCCCCGCGACATCATCCCCAGCTGCCGGATTAGTGCCCACGCCCACAAACACCAGGCAGTCGTTCTCGTCTCTAAACTCCCTCACTGACGAGAAGTGGATGTTGTGGGACGCGTGGAAGGATTTTGTGGCTGCGACGAGCAGCGCGGCTTGTGCGTTTGCGGCGGCGAGGGAGGTATAGGGTGGTGAGAGCGGAGTGGACGGGATGAGAGACGGATTGTCGAGTTCGGTGTAGAGCTTTTGGTGGAGAGTGTAGGTGAATGTTTGGGTTTGTGGGAGGGTAGGGATTGTGGTGGTGGCGATGTGCGTGGTGGTAGCAGTAGCTATTGCGGAGGCTGATGGATTCGCGGCATTTGGGGTACTGCTGTTTCTAGTGGGATTGGTTTCTGGGGTTGGCGCAGAGGCGGTGGTGTTGGTGAGGTTCGTTCGTGGCGTTCGCGTACCGGGTGTGAAGGAAGGGGTTTGTTTTATGACTTTGGATATTGCGTCCCCCGTGTCAGGTGGGACATGGACTGAATCCGGGGCATCTTTCATCGTGGTATCCCTTGATGCGTCCGTTTCCGCTTCCGTAGACCCCGCCGGTTGGAGAGCCTTCTTTGCTGTCTCTGCGTTCGGCATGTTGTTCTCGAGGGCCCGAGTGTACTTAGCCGTTGATAGAGGCGCATCCTTGGTAGTTTCAGTGGGCTGCTGTACAGTGACCACCGGTGCCATCTTCGGGATAGTCCCTTTCGGCGCTGGCTGGACTTTGTCCTTGGGTGCTTCACCAGGTGCCGCAGACGCAGTGCCCGATTTTCCATCATCCGCCCTTTTCACTCCATCTCGCCCAACGGGATTGGATGACTTTCGAAGCTCATTTCCAACCTGGGTCGTAGGTACAGACGCTCTTACGGCTAACTTCGGAGGAGCAACCGGGTTGGCCCGACGACTAAGAGTACTATCAGGCGGCGCATGCTGTACAGGCTGCCTGGCACTGGATTGAGGAGGAAGCGCAGGTATGTTAGATGGTTTGACCGATTCCACCGGTCGTGGACTGGGCTGTGAAGGCTGGGCTTGGGGAGTGTTATGGGGATTCGCCACGGCTGGTTTGGGAGGAGGTTTCGGCGCATTCGAGACACTCTGCTGTAGCTGCCTAGATCTTCCATTGGGCTGAGCAGCTAGAGCAGGTACCGGTGACACTGCAAAGCTACCATTCGACGTAGCCTGGACTTTATTCTGCGTGCCGTTCGTGGGCGTGGTCGTTTCACCTGTAGCCTGACGGTTAACTGCTGGTCCATTCGCATGCATTGTTGACGTACCACGAGCGTCCGCCGCAATGGGGGATCTTGGTCTCTCCGCTGCAGCAGTAGAGGCCCCCTGGGTTAGTTGAGCGCTTCTCTGCAAAGGTGCAGACATTCTCGTGTTAGCAGGGCCATTTTCCTTCAATTCTGCCTGCGAAGCCATTGACCTGGACTTCTGTGCTTCAATTTGAGCGTTCTCCATTCCAGTCTTCTTCTGGTCCTCCGTGAAACATGCACCTTTGTCCAGCGCGAGTCCTACTTTCTTTCCAGCTGGCAGCGATCCAGTCGAGGTCAACTTTTTCAGTGACATGTCCCGGCTTTCCGCTTTTGCAGGCGGAATTGAGGAACGCTGGGAATTCTGAGATTCTTGAGACCCGCTCGCTGGTCTCTGGACAACTTCCCGTTTTTGCGCCCCTTGCTGACCGTTACCCCATGGATGGGCTCTTTTTTCGGTCCGTAAACCTGACGGTACAGGCGTTGGAGCGTTGGAGGGCGTACTCCTTGGGGCACTAGCGACGTTGACTTGCTGTTGTGGGGGTTTTGTGGTAGCATTGGGTTTCGGCGTGCCCCTAGAAGGGTTGTCAGGAGAAGAGTTGTTTGTTCTTTGAGCCAATTGCCTATCCACAACTTCTGCAACACTTGCATCCCTAGGCTGAGAGTAGGGCTTATCGCCTGAATCAAATTTGTTTTTGCCTCTTTCCATTCCCTTGCTCTTCGCTGGTAGCCGCTTATCTTTCTGTTGACCTGTACCGGAGTGCCCACCACCAGCCATGGGATTTCCGATCCCTTGTGATGGCTGCTCAACCGCCTTTACTGCAGGGGCGTTGTTGACAAACTCGCCTTTCGGGACGGTCGAGGTCGTCCCTTTCTGGATATTCGCCGGGGGAGTAGGGAATCCTTTCGCCTGCGCTTGTGCCTTCTGCGCCATCGCCTGCTTGAATCGAGCTAGATTGAGCTTTCTTCCCGGTACTGGAGGCGATGGCTTGGTCAGTTCCTCCTCGCTAGATGAAGAACTCAAGAGGAACGGACCTGGACGAGGTGTAGACGCGGTGAGAACACGTTTTGGTGCCGATCCAACTTCCATGTTTGGGCTCGGGAGCCGAGGCCGTTTCTTGCCCATGGTTGAATTGTCGCCATGTGAGGTTGACGATGGCATCGCTGATGGCATCGAGGAAGGAGTTCCAACCGAATGTGGAAGAGAGGTATTTAACGGTCGAGGTTGCTCCTGGGAATGCTGCTGGATTGCTGTTTGCGGGGTGGAGAGGGGATAACTGGACTGGCTGCGTTTGCCAGCACGATGTATACCATGCGCCTCTCCACTCTTGTTCGAGGTACGCGCTGGCGGCTGTGTGCAGGACCCTGATTCTCCATCTTCATCAGATAGCTCTGGTATTATGAGCGGTGAGTGAGCGCTCCCGGCACCAAGCCGGTGGTTGTCGGTTCGTCTGGCATCGCGGACCTGACCAACAGGTGCTCTAGGTATTTGCCGCGGTAACGTATCATCATGCAAGGTACCTTGGACGAGGGACCTTTGCAGTCTATTCGTGGAGCCTCTTGCTGCGGAACCAACCGAAGAAGTGTGCCTAGCAAGGGGAACCATTCGTGCCACCGGTGCAGGAGGGCTGACCGGGGAATCTGCGTCCCTAGCAGATTGCGCTCTCAGATTCGCATCTTGTATTGATACATAGCCGTATTCGACCTGTAGAGTTGTTGCGTGTCTAACGCGCCGAGATTGCCCAATTCCTTCGTTTTCGACCGCGGAAGAGCCAAAGAGGGAGTCGAGGCTCGGCTCTCTATCTCCACGAGTATATGAGCTTCCGTTGGCCATGGTGATACAGACGTCAAAACAGTACGGCGTAGTGCTTGTGAGATTAGCCTGACAGTGTTTGATGCGAAATATAGACAAACAGTTCGGCGTCCGCTTACAAGTGTTGATATGTCGGAAATTGAGGACGGATGCGGGGGACGATGAAAAGGAAATGAACAAATTGCGGCGAGGCAAGGCTCAAAAATCCGGTTGCCTGCGCGACCTCCGTAGTATGCGCGGATCATATGATATCTCTGCAAACGCACGGTAAAAGTTGCGGTGAAGCCACTATCACAGGTTGTCGCCATCGAGACCAGAATCTCCTCGATACGGTCTCCAGCGTAAATAAGGCTGTTCAGTAGTTAGTGTACCAGGCACCATGTCCTCAGGTGCATGTCCTAGATGCGCAAGACAGCATTACCCAGTACAGGTGTCTGCTACGTCCCACTTCCGTCCGTTGTTGCTGAGGCACGCGGTAAGCAATCAGTATCACGGACTTCTGACGAGGTTTGCGCCATGGAGGCAAGTCCATGAAATAGTTTCGATGCGTACAGCCACACAGGTTGATTGGCAGGCTTTTGTCTATCCACCGACGTCAGAATCCCCCCTGCCCGACAGTAGGTTCGCAGACGCCCCATCAACTATATAGCAAGCACATGGGATGTCGAAGGTCGAGGATCGAGCGTACTTTGACATTCTGGATGAGTCTATTTTAAGTAACGCCTTATAATTCCTCTTCTTAATCTCCTTCTGGAGGCGATTATAACAGACTCATGGAACCTCTGGTCTGCGCGCTCATGGGAAGGAAATATCGCTGGGCTCAAGATTTCGCATGCTCGGTTTTGGTATCATCAAAAATTGTCGAATCTGCGGTTAGTTTTGGACTTGTGACTAGTGAAGTTGAGATGAAGTCGAGATGAAGTCGAAATATGGACTACGCTAATCCTAAAGTGTAAGCCACGTTAGCCATATGCGGTTTAGCCGTAAGTTGCAGAACGAACTTTCCCACTCGACGCGAACTCACCCACATTAAATATGATGGGAGGAAGAGATGCAACACGTGCAGCGATGGCGACTGTAATCCCAATGGAGGTTCCGGTCCCAGAACAGGTCCTACGGGGTCTTTCGAAGGACTGTTCAGGAATGCTTTCTGCACTTGAAGGGGAAAACCCGAACAGTACAGACAGCATCAAGTAAGGCAGCAAGCCCTTAAAAACAGTGCAGTCGCTCTGGTAGCCCTAACGAAATACGTAGAAGATTGAACGAGTTCGTCGACCCTATTTTTGAGACAGCGGAAATAGTAGACGGCCTACCAGCATCCCACAGAGCAGCAGCATGTAATCTGCTTTGCGCTGTAATCGAAAAGTGCCAGGAATCTGGCAATGAAAATTGGCTCCTGGCAGTTCTGGATGACGCAATATGGATGCGCTTATTCCAGGTATACATTCAGAGATCTGAAAATACGAAGGGGAAGTCCATGCGCCAAATGCTGCTGACCCTCACAGGGGTTCTCTTGAAAAGCCAGACCGAGAGATCAATGGAACTCAAGCTCCACGCAGTCTTGACCTTCATTGACATTATCTGCCGGACGAGGAATCGTGGACAGGTGAAGCCAGCCTTGCAGGGTCTAGCATACTTTTTGCAGAAAGATATCACGTCACTTGCTCAGCTGGTCGACCTGTACGCAACCAACTTTGATCAGGGTAGGTGTGAGACGGATTCAAATCTGGGAAGACTTACTCAGGATATCTTCCGAATTTTTCTATCCTGGGTAGTACATCATGATACTTCTCTATCCGCTGGCCACTTGATAAAAAGTTTTCTCGGTTCTTTACGAAAGTCTCCCCTAGCCAGTAACGACCTCGATACTGAGCAGCAGATTTCGCCTTTATGGATAGAACCAGTGGTGGAAACACTTAATATTTGGCAAGACAGGATGCAGGAATTCAAGACCCACGTCTTCCCACACTGTTTCCTGCCAAACATAGAGGAATATCTCCGATTCCTTTCCTACCTGCATCTCGCCAAGCACCTACATTCGAAGGAGGCTCTACCGGTCTTATTATATACATATGACGAACATGCCAATAATCTAAGCATGGCCGAGGAGTTCGCAATCCTTCTGGGTGCATTACAGACAGGGAAGGAATTAGGTATCATTAAGGACGTTGGTGAGTCAATCCATTGAGGTAATCTTTGATTTTTTGACGCTTATAGACTTCTAGACGACCAATCAAGTGCTATTGATATCCATACCAATACCATACACATCCGGGAGAGCTTGTTCGATGTATGGGTGTCTGCTCCAGAACCGGACGTCCGCCTTGCCGGACTGTTTCTCTCCGTTTATTCAACTGCAGTGACTCGCACTGTCACTGCAGGTGTATTGAAGTCTCTTAGACGTCATTTGGTCCACCTTCACACCGATACAGACGCCAATTTTCGGAAGGAGGTCCTAAACCACGTGCAACGGCTGATTGAACGCCTCAAAGGGAGCACTGCCACCATGATGAAGATGACAACAGGCAAGACCGTTCAGCCCCAAAACCGTATACCATTCTCGAGCCGCTCGAACAGCGGTGTGGACGTTCCGTCTGGGAGGCCAGATCCGCTGGAAGACTCATTGAGATTCATCCTATGGTACACCCATTTCCTGGAGTGGGAGCTACGTCCTAGTTCTTCATATCAACGGCGGATTACAGCTCTGAAGGCGCTTGCAATTCTCTTCAGGTGCGGCCTGGACCCGAACGTCCCGTATCATCATCTGTCCAAATCCGCTCAAGGGCAATTGCACTGGGCACATTCTCTTCATCTCTCGAATCCACGCCTCATGCGACTGTTGCTCGACCTGGTACTTGACCCATTCGATGATATCCGAAGCGCCTCTGTTTCCATCCTTGAGCTTTCCTTAGACTCTATTCCAAATGACAAAAGAGCAAGTACTTTGTCCCTAATACCGAGGATGATATCACGGGCGGAGATGACAATGCTTCGCACCGGGCGTGCGGACCAGGCTGACGGGGTTGCTCGAGCATATTCTTTACTTTTCCGCCAATGCGGAGGAGACTTGTCTGGATTCGAGGTCGCAGATGGATGCCAGTGGACAAAGAACCGGATACTACAGCACCTCACGAAGCAGCTAGAGGACACTATTGATGTTGCCCAGACCGATTTATCCTTGGCGGTGAACGGACGTCCGGTTCATGGCACTTTTGCATCCTTAAGGTGAGTTCATTTTCGTCGTTGCGAGGCTAAAGCCTGACTTGACAGATATATCATGGACCAAGATGATTTCTACTCAACCATGGCTGTGTTACCCACGGCCGATCTTCAGCTGTGGAAGGACATTCATGATCGCATTCTTGTCGGCTTCGAACGATTGTGGACTTGTATTCAAAACGTACTTTGTGCAGATGCGCCAGAGGGACATGTTCCGGATGAGATTGAGGAGGAGTCCAGCCTAGATACGAAGGAGATATTGAGCTACTCATGGAGGGGATTGAAAGAAGCAAGGTACGGATTCCTTGCAGAGTCTGGTCTGATTTTGCTGACTGTGAGAGCGTTCTTCTTCGTACCATAATCTCCAAAGCCCCGATAGGTACCGGCAACACGGCAGTTCTGAGTTCAGACCGTTTTGAAGTATTGGGAAAACTCTGCTTCGTGCAGCTTGTGGAGCTCCGGCATCGCGGGGCATTCTCGACCGTTTCGCTGGCGTGTGCGGCGTTTTGTCGTCGTGCTATTGCAGGTGATGAAGACCGTCTTCGGCAACTACCCCAAGTGTGGTATCAGGTAAGAAAACACCAAGGTAATGTTCATGAGCGTGACTGAACGCATAGGACACTCTTGCTTGCATACAGGACAAAGCTAGCGCCATAACACGACGATCCGCAGGGATACCTTCACTGATGGCTGGCATCATAGCAGCCGAGCAGCCACTTGGCGGACCACTGTTCGTTCAGGCTTTTCAAGATCTGGTCAAAGAAGCTTCGAAAGAAGGCCGGAGCACTAACATTGAAGAGAGCCGACTTCCGCAAGTACATGCACTGAACTGCATAAAAGAGATATTCACCACCTCAAAACTTAGTGCTGCGTCCGAGACGTATATTGGTGATGGCCTCGATCTTGCGGCTAGAACAATCAAGTCACACATGTACGTCGCGAGGGTTCATTTGACAGACAGCGACTTACGTATTTCAGCTGGCCCATTCGGAACTGCGGGTTGATGCTCTTCAAAGCTTTAATCGAAAGGCTCTTGGGAAGCGACGAAGCGCAGGACTGGAAAGACCATAATCGAACGAAGTCTTCTCGGTTCTCCTACAACAAATACCCGCATCTCGTGGGTATACTGACCAATCTCCTTGATCCCAAAGGGCCACTTCAAGGCTCTATGACATCAACTACGGGTGCTTCCCCAATGGATCTTCACGGCACTGAGGGCGTGTTCCCCGCTTTGCAGATTCTTCGTCAAGCAACTCCCCCCGACCCGCATCGTCAGACCATCAAAGTGTTTGTCCAGCATCTTTTGCATAGTCCCCATTGGCACCTTCGCGACATGGCAGCACGGACTCTAGTATCACTTCACTTCCCAGGAGAGTACTATGATGCGATCCAGTCGCTCTCTGGGAAGCTGGGAACATCAGCCCACAATTACAAACACGGCCTGCTACTGAGCATCAAATACATGTTAAAACAATACCTACTAAGCGACACCAGCTGTGGTCCGGGTGAGTGGAACGCTTTCATCATGTCACTGTCCATCCGAAACGTCACCTCAAGTTCTACGACACATAGAAACCAGAGTCATTCTGCTGACTTCGTAGACAACATCAACTTGATATTGTCCGATCTTCGGAGGCAAGAATCCGCAGTGGTGAGCCCCTGCGCCTGCCCTTTCACAAAAGGGGCATTCCTAGACATACTCAACCTCTGCGATATGACGACACTGAATCAGAGAACTCTGGGCAATGCAATGCTGTTTCCGTCGACAAAGTTCTCATCGAACACTGCAGAAGCCAAGAATACATACGACAGAATACAAGGCGAATCCTTGTCCCAAAGAGCCCAGAATTTGCGCGTCATGCTTGACAGGCTCTTGAACGACACCAGCAGTGAGACTGCGCCCTCACCAGAAGCACATGATGAGAGAGTTCGAAGTTTACTATTGAGCCTCTCTGTAACCGATCCGGATGCTTGCTGTGACATTCTAGAGTCCTTTGGGAAGGTCATGCGCCATTCATTGCCTCCCCAGCTTACTATATCCAAGGCTCGACTGATTTCATATATCCACGAGATGATATTGCAAGACCAGGACGAGGAGGTCTTGACGAGATGTCAAACCATCATGGCCGAATCCTTGGCAGATAAAGCAGTTCACTCCGAATATTTGGAACTGCTGAGAGATTCGGATACCCTACAAACCGCCGCGTTGCTTCAAACACGTTGTCTAGAGGGCTCACCGGCAAATATGCAAAGCGCATTGCATCTGTTGGCTTTCTTTCTGGATGCTGCATTCACGCATCTCAAGGAGCCGAAAATCGAAGCAGTCCGGCTGACCGTACGCTACATCCGGATTTTGCGGATGACGATAGTGGACACCAATGTACGTTTGTTCTATATTGATGTGCACCGCACGCGTCGCTAATCTGCCAGGCTTTCGACATACGCTTCGCCGCTCTGCAATCGGTGTCCGCCCTACACAACGTCTGGACCCACAGGCCTAGTTCCAAAAACAGCCGCCGCCTGATTCTGGGCTTAGCACTCGTCCTCTACGATATGCTGAACGACGATGATGACGACATACGTGACGAGGCTGCCAAAGTCGCAAATAGGATGCTTCGAACCCAGGGCCATGGAGCAGAGCTTCCAGACGCAGTCCCAATCATTACTACACAACGTCTCGGCAGGTTCCTTTCAAAACGGTACAGAGACTCTGAGGATTTGTGCAAGGCTGCATTGCTTCGTTTGACCGGTACCGCTTGCAGCGCCGCACTGTTCAAGGGGTCCTTTGCAGAGACACTGGCCGAGGCGAGGCAGGAAGACACGGCGCTTTTCGTGCAAGAGAAACAGAACTTGTACAAGGACGACGTCGAGGATGCATACTTTTGGGCGCATACTCTCCGTTCTGTGTCACAGGGCGTTTTCAAATTCCACGCTTCGCCGCTCACAGATTGGGTCCTTGAAGGATTAGCCGCGTTGACTGAGACTGCGCTGGCCGAGGTAGATGGCCCATTGGGTTGGACAACGAAGGCCGAAGTTTTCACGCTTGGTATTAGAGTCATTTGTGCTGCTGACGTTGCTCTCCATTGGGAATCTGTGGACGCTTGGAAGGTTAGAAAGGCGCTGCGAGAGTTTGTAGACGTGGGTTTGCATAAGGACTTACATGGCCTGTGGCTGGAGAAAGCGGAACGAGTGCTTGTGGACTCTGTTTTGCGGCTGTTGCGCGCCGTTCATCGTGGGCTGCCTGCATTATAGCAATAGCATCTAAAGTCGTTGTCTTGGTCAACATACCCAAAATTGAACTCAGGTTCGGAAGCTCCCCTGGACGTTAGGAAATATATTTTATCTGCTGTGGCGCCCTATGTGTCGCTGGCTACAAACCTTTAACACTTTATCCCGCTTTCACCATCTCAAGTTGTTCCCAACACTCATCTTCACCACTTACATCTCGCTGTTCTCAACACCGCTCCGCTACCTCCCTCTCCAAGCACTTTCACAAACCTTGCACTTTCTCCATCGCGCGACAGGCCGCCATACGACGCTCAGTCTCTTACGGCCACGATCAAGATGAAGAAAAGCCACGAGATCGCCTTTGCTTTCTTCCTCACCATCGGCCTCACTGCCGTCCTGGGCGTCGCCTTCTGGTTCATCTACTGCCGTTATCTCCAAGCAAATTTCTTCCACTTCGTCAAACCTCAGGAAGATGGCGAGCTGCCGGCGTCCCAACCACCGGCAGGTGCTGCTCCTGGTGCGGGCGACACTGCTGCTCCACCTCCGGCTCCAGCGGCGGTTCCAGTTGGGGCTGCTCCTGCGGCTCCTCCTGCAACTCCTGCTGCTGGTGGTCCCGCTGCTCCTGCTGGGACACCTGCCGCCCCTCCTCCGGCACCGCCTGGTTCTGCAAGATAGGACGGTAGGTTGACTTCTGGGTGTTATCCATCTGAGCGTGCATCGGAGAGGCCCTGCCTCCGTTTGATTGAGCAAACGAATGCTAACGTGTCCTTAGACGAACCACAGTGAGAGAAACGCTGATGCCTATTGACGAAGGTACGTACCACGGCGCCGTGCCATATATCTCTCAATTCCTCTGCCACCTGAGATTCCACCTCTCCCCAACTCTGGCATACCTCCTCTCCTTCCCAAACCCTCAATCTCACCATCATCCGACTCTACCACCTAGTCCCCGGAGAATCGACATGATCCATCCACTTCCCCTGACGAATCGAGACTGCCACGACATCGAGACAAGACTCAGCGCAGCCCTCGCCCGCACTTTCGTCCTATCATCTCTCCTTTTCGTGCTCTTGGTCGCAACAGCGGTTTTGGGTTTTATGTACTTGGCTCAACGGGGGATGAGAAGGCAGGCGTAGTCTGCCCTGGCAACCCATATGGCTAGGAGGATGGACGGGGAGCCTTCTGGGGCTTCGTCTGCGGCCCCAACATAATACGCATGCATGTCTCTCGGTTTTGAACGTGTATTGGCTGCGGCCACACAAGTGATTGATAGAGAGGAACTGCTTTGCTTACGAAAGTGTGTAGGAATGATGACAATGTTTCACGTGCTTGACGCGGTATGATTGTGATCAGTAGGTAAGTCTACGGCTGGTTTTAAATCGGTCTACCGGAACGGTCTTGTGTCGCACAAAATGTTATGTTCGTCTCGTTTTGACTGGAATACACTAACCAACTGGCAGAGGGCCCTCGTACGACAACAGCTTTACGTGAACCATCCGACAGTTCGTCAAGCTTCGGGCTGGAGTGCCTCTGATCCTCCTCTTCGATCTGGTATAGGTTGGACAAAATCCTGGGTATAGCCGACCTCGATGTGCGCATGACGGACCTTCAGCCTTGTTTGGGGACTATTTCGGTAATCGGAGAGAGGAATAAGGTGTTACACAATGTGGTGGCAGGTTTGCTTGCTGGATGGGGTATCTCTGGACAAACAATATACCAAGTAACCCCGAGCCCCCAGATATCATATTACGGAGAAATGAAAAACCAAGGTTCTGCCTTGCAAAAGCTAAACCTGCGTACTTCATCACTGTAGCGCTTTCCGCCCCATCACGTATATGTGCTTCTCCAGAAAATGGGCGATCCAGGAGTCACCGTAGCCATAGTCTTAGCGGGCGTTTTCGGCGCCTCTCTTCTCTGGATCGTCGTTTCCTCGACCCGTCGATTCCTAAAGCGCCAATGTACCGAACTGAACACCTTTCTTGACTTTCTACACTTTCACGTGTTCAAGCAGCGTTGCGAACGTTGCGAGCGCTGCGAGCGCGAAGATTATGGTGGGGAAAAAGAGTTGGGACCGCTTAGATCGCTGCAAAAAGATGAAAAGGACGTCTCACCGAAGGCTACAAAGGAGCAATGGGAGGTTGAGCGAAAGGAGCGAGAGGAGCGGACCCAGTCGAGCTCTGGACGGCGCGATAGAAGGAATAGGGGGAGTTTCAGAGGCCGCTCGCCACCTAGTCCCATGTCAACATCGTCCGATACGTTTCCAGGCTCACCTCTCAATGACCGACGTGACCTCCCTCTGTTGGAGGAGCGCGAACCGTATGAGCCGGATATTCATCGCAGACCGCCTCCCATGCCTCAGCAGATGCACACACCCAGGGCGAACCCAGAACACGCCTACGCTCCTACAATGCCTCAATTTCACAACCAAACGATGTATCGTATGCAGGGAAACATGGTGTCTCCGATGTACGGCCAGCCAATTCAACAGCCATATGCCGATCCAATGCCTCCAATACAACATCCCCAACGCCCATCCCCAGCAGCCATGCACCCGGGCCCACCGATGACTCGATTCCCAGGATACATACCGGAAGGTGAAGAAGAGTTCCAACAAACTACACCGTTCGAGGCTGAGGCACCGACAGAACCTTCTTCAAGACCGGCGCAGGAACCGCAGCCCAGATCACCCCGCAGGGTTGACTTGATATACATCGCTGAGGAATACCCACCTATGATACTCGAAGCCATAGAGCAGCAAACCGCGGCACAGAATGCCGAGACGGCGCCATCAGAAGATGACGACGATGAAGAAATACAGCAAATACCGCGCGCGTACATACCCAGGGCAGCTCCACGAGCCGCACTTGTTTTGCCTCAGAACTTCCACTACCAGCCATACGAGATGGTAGCTCCACCAAGGACGATGCGGAGTCAAGGGAGTAGGCAGTATGGAAATAGGTACGCACCCAAACATTGAGGGACTGAGCGGAAAGCGACGCAAGTGGAGAAGTAATGCGGATAGGATGGGAAGGCGTCCAGCACCGACTAATGCTCCTTCTTGACTCCTCGTTTGGATATGTAGGATAGCCATGCCGTATCCTTTGGCTTGTGCAAAGGATGATCACTGATAATAGCTTTATCTTCTTCAGACAGCAATTCTGCGAGGAGTTTCCATCTGCTTGCCCCCAGAGGCTAGGAAGGAATCGGCGCCCGTCACAATTGGGGAGGACAGAAACAAGACAAAGACAAGACCTCCTCCAGGAAGCAGCTCTGGATCACCGCCTTCGACTCTCATCTCCACAGTTGGATCCAGTGACTCCGGAGATTGGGAGGACCGGTGAAAACCAACGCGTGAATGTGACTGTGCCCTGCCCGTGTCGCTTTGGGAGACGGAGAATGACAAGAGGCGATCTCTGTTTCTTTGTAGACAAATGTCAGAAATGATCCTTCTCATGCACCTCGAGTCTTTCCGAGTACAATTTGAGCTTGGTAACGATTTGCTGTCCTGGGAGATGAGGGTGAAGCTTTGAGTAAAGAAAGAAGAGATGATGCATATGAGGGGTGCAATTGCAAGCCGAAGACAGAGGTGGCCCGAGCTTGCGCCTGTCCAACGTCATGCATCTGATGGCTGGGAGCAGCTTCCCACCACTTCACGAGGGCTCAGCCCTGCTTCTGCTTATAATTGCGCGCGCCACCATCATTCCCGCAGCTGTGACCGCTCCAGCGTAGTCGCTGTAACCGCTTTCTTTATTATTCGCCTGTCGGTAGCATCAACATGTGGGACGACGAGGATAACAACCCATACGGCTCCTTTGCCCGTCACGACTCCAATGCCTCCGATGTACCTGGGCTCGGCTCCCCGGGCGCATGTAAGCCTCCCAGTTATGGCTTGCCATGAATTCTCCCGGTTGACATGATTATGACTGCAGTACCATATCGCCCCGCAACGCCGCCATCCGTAGCATCCTCTTCGCCCACCAGACAATCTCCGCATTACCCGACAGCAGGCATGAGCGATGTCAACTACAATGAGGAAACTCAGACTGAGGAACCGGTGATCCCCAAGAAAGGTGGCTACGACAGCCGCGTAGAGCAATGGCTATACGAGAATCCTGGCTCTTCCATACTGATCACCTATGCGGGGAAGAACCTGGAGGGTGGGGGAAGCTATATTGTCTACACGATAAATACCGGAGTATGGAGCTTTGAACTCCACGATTAGTCTGGATGCTAAAATATGGGGTACAGGGCCTCGAGGTACGACGACGATATTCCGAGTTTGCTTCGCTGCGGCAGTGGCTAGTGGCCCTGCATCCTACCCTCATCATACCCCCAATACCGGAAAAGCACACGATGGCGGATTACGCGGCAAAGCCTACCAAGGCGAAGGAGGACACGGGCATCATCGAGCTCCGGAAGCGCATGTTGGCCGTGTTCCTAAATCGCTGCAGGAGAATGAAGGAGGTTTTGGACGACGGCGTCTTCTGGAGATTCCTGGACCCGAATGCTAGCTGGGTACGCCACAGCAGCTCTACATCTGTCTTGAGCGGAATACTTATGATTGTACTAGAACGAAGTCATCCAGTGTCCCCCAATCTCGAATATCCCCAAGAATATCCTCAAAGCCCCTCCACTAAACCCCGCCAGTCCTACGCAGGCTCACAGCTACCTGCCTGTACCGTCGTCCTCCGCCAAACTGAAGACCTCAAGCGCCACGTCAACCTCCGGTACCCCCACGTCCCCGCCTGGCTACGCTGCCACCCCGTCATCCGCCGCTCATACAACTCCAGGCCCACAAGTTTTCGGTCGCTTCCCACCCGAATCTAAGAATCTATCCGAAGAAGAGTTAGATCCGTACTTCGTTAATTTCGAAGCATCGTCTAAGGAGCTGGAAACTCTGCTGCAGGGCAGCATGGAGAAGGTCAATCGCAGAACATTGGCCCACTTGACTGCTTGGGGTGATGACCTGGCAGAATTAGGTGCTCGCTTCAACGCGTTTTCGCTATCGGAGCAATCACAATCACTTGCTTCTGCAATCGAGAAGGTTGGACAGGCCGTCGACTCGACATATATTGCGACCGCGGAGTTATCCTCGAATCTCAGTGCGGGCTTCGCAGAACCGATGCGCGAGAGCGCACAATTCGCAGGTGTTGTGCGCAGCGTCCTTCGGTACCGGATATTGAAGCGCATACAAGAGGAGATGACCAGGGACGAATTGGAAAAGAAGCGGAACTTACTCGAGTCTCTCGAGCAGAGTGAGGCTGAGGCCAGAAGGCTTGAACAACATCTGAGCAGTTCTCAGGCCGGCTTCGGCGCCACACAGCGCGGACGCTCAGTGTCCAACAGCTCGCAGAGGAGTAGTGGGCATGACAGACGGCGGGAGGAGGACACGGCCTCGATCGATTCCGATTTCCCGCCGACGCATGGAGAGCAACCGCCGTCGGCATCCCAAGGGCTCCCGGATCAGTCGCCGTCGCATAAGAAGAGCATGAGCGGAAACTTTGTGACTAACAAGTTGTTTGGGCCGATAAGTCATGCTTTTCGGGGTATGGCGGATGTAGATCCGGAGAGGACGAGGAGAGACCAGATTGGAAAGACCAGAGAAACTCTTGTGCATGTACGTGCTGGTGTATAATCGTCTAGGAGTTCATACTAATCCTTCACTAGCTCGAGCAAGCCCTGCAAGTGGCTGAGAAGGACACAAAGGACGCAAGTGCTGCTGTCATGAAGGATTTACGGAGATTCCAAACGGAGAAGGAGAACGACCTGCGCAGATATATGGTATGGCGCTTGGATGCATTTCTTCTCTTTTTTGCTAACGGTCAGTCCAGATGGAGTTTGCACGGTGTCATATTCATTGGGCAAAGCGAAACCAGGCCTCGTGGGAGGAGGCACAGGCCGAAGTGCGGAATATCCAGCCTCAGGTCGACGAGTAGATGGGGAATACTGCAAGCCTGGCATAGCTGCGGTTTGGGCATGAGGGCTTCGGATAGTAATAGCCAGTAGGTATACCAGAGCAGAATTGCATTCGTGTATATGTCTGTGCGTGGGTGGATTGATTGTCCTTCTGTGTCCTTTTCCACCACTTAAGAACATATGTTAGCTTCATAGAACTGTTGCTGCGAAAAAGGGCCCCTACAAGTTTTAAGGGTGGAATGCTGACATAAGCAATTATGCCAAGGCCGGTGAAAGTCGCTCAGACCCTCGTCGTTGGTTAGCACACGCCTGCATCTGGCCATCAGGGTAATCACAGATCACGGCTCCACCATGATTCCTCTTCGCGCTTCACCTTCTTGTTACGCTCTTTACTGATATTAGCTCTACGTGCAACAGCTACCTTGACCACTTCAAGGCTTGGTGGACGCAAAGAAACGACGTCTCTTTTATATGGGCGATCCTGTTGTATCGTGGCGTTGACAGTCTACTTTTGTGCCGCCATGGAGAGGTTGGGGATGGGGAACGATGAGCGGGGATGGATATTGGCCATTATTAGTGGTATAGGTATGTCAAGAACATATACTGGCGATGCCTTCAGCTGCTAAAGAGGTGTTACTAACTTTCGTACAGCTTGCGTTGCAGGTGGTACGTACCGCCACGCAGGACTCGAACGGATGAGCACACCTTGGCCCTGGCTAACCATGATCCATTCGCAGCATCGGTGATATATATCGATATCCTCATTCGACAGTTTCCGGGGAAGAAGAACTGGAAGCTGGAAGACAGCAACTTGTTCCTGAGTTCGGGATTTAGTCTCAGTTTTGGAGTTTTGGTACGTACAGATGCATGGTTTCACATTGCACCGCAATATTTTCCGACGACGTTTCTGTACGACTTGAGTTTAGTGTCTCGCCGTTAGTCATGCTCATGTTCTTGCTCTTGGCATCCTTTTTAATCGAAAGTGAGTTGCGCTTTCTGACCGTGGAGTAGATATTCTCAGCACTGTATAAGATCCTCCCTTCATCGAGAAGATACCTGGAAGATGGAGGTTTGCCACCAAGAGTCGCCGTTTTTACGCTAGTTGCTTGTTTTCTGCTCGGAGCCTTCGCCATTTCCATCCTTTCGAGGATTTTGCATCATTATATCCCGCATTCCGTCGTTGACTGCGCACACGATCACGGGGATGAAGAGACTGGGAAGCTAGGCGACGAAGAACATGGTGTCTCAGTTGCAACTGATGCCCACACGCCGCGAGATGGAAGGCCGGTTGAGCTTGTCGCAAGCCAAACCCGAGTCTACGGCAACCCGAAGGCAGCGCAGTCCGAGTTGTTGAGGAGGCCGTCGCTGCATGCCTCCATCTCTACGAAAGTGAGCCACCTAGTATCAGGGTCCAAGGAATTCTGCGACGAGAACGGACGATGCTACGGGTACTCGGACCCCTGCGGGCAGGACTGCTTTAGGAACGTGCAAGCCCGCATACCACGAAGAAACAGCGTTCCGGGTGACAAACCCCTGACGAGGCCGTCTGGGTTGAAGAAGCTGGTTACAGCCCATGAAAGGCAACCGCTTCTCGAGAATATCGAGGAGGATCATGTCCTCTCCCCTTCCATACCTGCCGTATCCGGCCATAGCACCATGGAGAGCTCGACCGAACTCCCCACCCAAGACATAAACGGGCACCCGCAGCCATTCACCTATGGCACCCTCCAAAAGCACGCGTCAGACCCGTTCGTAACCCGCGCACAATCCTCCTCCTCCTCGTCCTCCCTCCCCTCCCACCCCGTCCACAGCCACAACAACAACAACACTCCGCACCACCAACACCACCACCAGCACCACCACCACGTCCCAACCAACGCCTTCCTCTCCATCGGCCTCCAAACCTCGTGCGCCATCGCCCTCCACAAGATCCCAGAAGGCTTCATCACGTACGCAACCAACCACGCCAACCCGACCCTCGGCGCCGCCATCTTCCTCGCCCTCTTCATCCACAACATCACCGAGGGCTTCGCCATGGCCCTGCCCCTGTACCTCGCCATCCACTCCCGCTGGCGCGCCATGTTCTGGTCCGCCCTCCTCGGCGGCGTCAGTCAGCCCCTGGGCGCGGGGGTAGCAGCCTTGTGGTTCCATTTTGCGCCGTCGTCGCCGTCGGTAGGCGATCCCAAGGACGGTGGGGACAAGGACTACGAGAGGATGAGGAGACACGAGGATCTGGCGTACGGGTGCATGTTCGCCGCCACGGCGGGCGTCATGGCCATGGTCGGCCTGCAGCTGTTCGGCGAGAGCCTCGAGTTGACGCATTCGCGGCGCGTGTGCTTCCTCAGTGCGTTTGTGGGCATGGGGATTTTGGGGTTGAGTAGTGCGTTGACTGCGTGATTGCTTTGGATGGATGACTATATACGGAGTGGGGATGAGCTTTTTTGGTAGTTTGTATCTGGGAATTGAGGACGATTTGTATTTAGGGATGGGAATACGATTCTGATTGGGGGGAAGCGGCATTGCACTTCTCGGTTTGTTTGCGATCGGGGGGTTGGGTCCGAGGATGAATAGCATGGATGATGATATCATGGCAACTGGAGGGTAACGCGAATCTGTGGGTGTACATGGATCTAAACAGTACATGCATGCATATACAATGAATCAACGAGGCAATTATTTATCCAGATGCTATGCTCTCCGATTATGCCCTCATCGGTGAATATTCGAACGGCTGAAAACGAAGAAATCCAGAATCCATTCAATCCGCCCGTAGGCGACGTCCACCACAGCAGCAGCAATGGCCATATCCATTGCAAAACGAAGCAATGTGCAAGAATCATATACCAAGGGGGGATATCATCGCTAGAAACGCTCAGCCCGATGCGAAAAGACATTCGCCTGCTTCAAAAACGGAGCTTTCCAACCCTGGGGATCCATGGATATATATATATATTCCTTCACCCCACCCATGCATCCACCCATTCCAACACAGATAACTAACTCCAACGAACGATCATCACCCGTCCAGAGAAAAGGAAAAACGCCATCGCTATGCCATGCCCCTCTCATAAGAAACCCGCGAGACGTACAATCCCTGAAACGACAGAACAGAAAAGCCAAAGCAAAACCAAAAAGGGACAGCCGAAAAAAAAAAAAAAAAAAAAGAAAAAAAAAAAAAAAAAGGGAAAACAAAAAAAAAAAAAAAAAAAAAAAAAAAAAAAAAATCAAGTATCCTTTGGAGGCCGCGGCGTCTCGATCCGCCCCCACTTCCCTTCACCCTGCTCGGGCGTCTCGTTGATGACGAGCAACATCCTGGAGCCGCAGAAGCCGCCGGGCAGCGCAACATGCTGCTTCTTGGCCCAGTGGCCCTTGAAGTCGTCGCCCGTGGCATTCGGACGGAAGGCCCGAGCGGGATCGTCATACTCCCACATGGTATCCGTGTACGTCTGCCCGGGCTCCTCGAGCATGCGCTCGTTGTGACTGGGAAGTCCGACCCAGCGATTCAGCATGTCGTGGATGAGCGAGTAGAGGCGTTCGGGACGGCGGGTGAGAGCGAGCCAGGAGAGGGTCGCCGGTTCGTAGGCCACGCGGATGAAGGGGTTCATGTAGATGCCCGAGTCGTCCGGGGGCATGCCTTGGCCGGTGCGGAGGTAGGTGAGGTCTGCGTGGATGAGGCAGCATTCGGAGGATTCCCAGAAGGTGGCGTTGTCGTAGCGGAAGCGGAGTGGGGTGAGGGTAGAGGACGACGGTTTGCCAGAGGGAGAGGTTTGTTTCTGGAACCATTTCGCTTCAAAGGCCGTCATACCGCCCCAGCAGCTGCGGACGCGGACGGCGTCGGTGCCGGAGAGGACGTCCTTTCTGCTTGCGGCACTTCCAGCGCTGGTGAACCAGGGGTAGAAGGGGATGCCCATGCTGTATCCGTCCAGATCGCGGGTTGCGAAGCGGTCGTAGAACTTGAACGGGTTGATGAAGTCGACAGCGCATGCTGCTCCGTAGCTGGCGCGGCCCGTGGAGTCGACGTTGGTCGATAATAGGAGCTGGGCCGCTTCGATGGGGCTGAAGTTCACGTCGTTGATGTAGAGGACGCGGTCGAAGGCGATGCCGACGCTGTCAATGGGGGCCAGGGCGCGGTTTCGAACTTCGGCCAGGAAGGCGATGCGCTTGAGGCGTGTCTCTCCGTTGGGGAGTCGGACGCGGGGAAGGGTCTTGATGTCGAGGTCTTCGGCGACGATACTCGCATTGCCTTGCTAGGTCAGTTCTGGATTTTGAGCCGGTAGAGTTGGGACGTACAAGTAACTTTGGCCTTGAAGTCAAGCAGCGACTTTTTGGTGGCGGGAGACGGGTTATCTTCGTAGATGCTCAAATAGACATTTCCAGGGCCTAGCAGATCCACCAGCTCCAGCACCTGCTCTCCCCAGGGCCCCGATGTGTACTCGCCATGGGACTCGTACAGAGAAGCGGCGATGAATATCTTCTCGTTGCGGGGATTGGCACGACCGGGCTGCCAGCTCGAAACGGCAGCTCGTCGAAGCTCCTTGTAGTGCGGAGGAGGATTTGTGTACGAAGGAAAGAAGATGCCGGCGAGTAGTACTAGGGTCAGGCAGAGACAGGGAAACCAGAAGAAGGTCCAGCAGAGGCAAAGCCTTAGGGCGGCATTCTTTCTGCGGCGAGTGTAGGTGGAGGGGCTCGAAATGCGCTTCACCGTCCTCGGGAGGGCATGCGATATGCGGCTGTACCAGGAGGACTGGGAGTGAGAGGGAGTGGGTTCTAGCTCGTGAAAGTCACCGTCGTCGAAGGAGCCTTGTGGGAGGAGCTCATAGTCACGAGGCGAGCGGCGAAAGGGGCCAGGCATTGAGTCGGGTCCGCGGCAAGGGCAGAGGGATGTGTGGTATGCGGGGCATGCAAGGAGGAGGGTGGGGGGTTTGCGACGATGGAGGACGTCGGACAGTCGCGTGCGGGTGTGTTCGTAAAGACGGCATCGAGAAGGATGCTAGGGCACGTGTAGGCTTTTATTATTCCAAAGGTTCTTCTGATTCTGGGCCTGGAAGAAGTCAGCGGGGATCGGCGGGATGGATGGTTGAACACGCGGCGCGCGGGCTTGGTCTCCTGAAAGGTTTCCCGTTTACGACTGGCCGGCTATCCGCAAAAGTGAGAAAACTGCGAGGTGAGTCAGCAGGAAGCAAAGCAGCACCCCGGCCAAGGCGTGTTCCTGCTGTTCCTGGGACCTGAATCTCGGGAACACTATTCTCAATACAGTATGGGTCTGCAAAAACTAGACTAACGCTTCTGGGTAAACCAACTTTTGTGGCGCCGGCATTACCGATATCCGACCGCCGAGCCACCAACTGTGTAATCTACGTAGGTACTGTGTATGTAATAAGCAAACTTCTTATACACAGCATCTCATCAGCCCGTTAGTGTCAATAAAGGCAGATATGAATTACAATAGGAGAATTACATCGAGCGCTCGCATGGAACTAGCTCAGACAACAGCAATATGACGCTGATATTCAAGCCGCAGCGTGCATATACAGGCGGCTTCTGATCCGTTACGATTCCGCGGGACATAGCGGGTGTACCGTCTGGATATGCTCCTAAAATTCCAATCTTTACTGTCTATTTCCTTTCATCTGGTTGATTCCTTCACAGTCGTTTGCTTTTGTGCATAGCTTTGTTCTGTACCCGCTTGTTCTGTCGTCACTTCCCATTTAGGAAAGTCATGATGCCAAACGGATGGTGCAAAACTCCACTCGCACTCGCACATCCTGGGCCTCTTTTCCAATCCCCTCGCCCGATCCACTGTATTCCTCTCTCATTGACCCTTCTGATTCCTACTGTGAAATAAAAAGTTATGGTCTCGGCTCCCACATTCGTGATTGCGGAACGCTAGCTCGTCCCAGAGTATAACATGCCAAAGGTTTGATGTTTTGCCCTTTCCTCCACTTTCTACATTCCACCTTCACCTTTGCATCTCTCCTTGTAAGTCTTGGCTGATTATAAGTACGGTATGCCTAACGCCTCACAGCTCCCCGTACGGCGATCGAGCGAGCAAAAACTTTATCAATCCGCCCTCGATTCCTGCATCCACGGTATCCAGAACTTCTCCATTTCTCCACGCCCTCCCGCTCCCGTGATTCAACCCAGTGCCCAAGTCGGTGAGCAAACCGATCCCTCTCTCTTGCGGCCGCCCACTGACTTCACCGCCTCAGTGGATCTCGCGAACAACCAAAGCAAGAGCACTCACCCGCACTCCTCCAACACCATCTCACTTCCCACGCCTTCGCCCGCAAACCCGTCACTCTCAACTCCAGCATCTGTTTTCAGTACACAACAAGCTTCTGCAGGTGCGCCTTTACATCGCCGACAGACGCGACTCTTACTTACTCTTCTTGCCACACAGAAAACGCCATGAATCCCTCTCGCGGCGCTCCCGGCAAAGGCTTCAGTAGCCAGGACGCTAAGACTAACAACAACCCCGCCTCGCAACCAACTGGTGCGCCTCCCAAGATTAGTCTCAAGAAAGCTGCCGTCAGGATGGTTCGCCCTGCAGGCCCGCCTCCGCCCGCCTTTAGCCCTGCCAACGGTAGTCCGTAAGTGAAATCACTCTATAACGTTTTACATCCTAGTTCTCTAACGCATCTTCGACGCAAGATCGCTTGGTAATGCCATTGGCACTCCAGCTCCCACTCAAGAACGTCGTATGCAACCGAAGACAGAGGGGAGTGGCACCATACACAAGGCTACGCAATCCTCCGTTCAAGACAAACCTCGTCCACTCTCCAACGACGTCAAGCCTCTCGAATCATCAACTAGAGAAATCTCTGAATCTCTGGCAACCAAGTTTGCGCGCCTCAATGCCGCACAGCCTTCGGGGACGCCATCGCCAACGCCAACCATGTCTGGCATGAAGGAGGGGATGCCACGCCAATCTACGCTCGCCGTGGACAAGCCAGGCGAGCGCCAGAACACAGGATCTGAATCGACAAACCTGCTTGTGGGCAATAAACTCATGAGCAACAAAGGAACTGCAGATTTCACCGGCCCCACGTCAAATGGCCGCAGCACTTCCGCCGACTCAAGGACTCAAGGTGATGCTCACCGTTTGAAGAATACGTTGCCATCCCGCAAGCTGGAGTCGGAATACTTCCTCCAAGGTTTAGAGGCTCTCCAAAAGCTCTCATCGCTTCCTCTCCCGGATGACGCGCCTCTCAAGGTCATTTGGGCGGCAGCTGATAAGTTGCGAGGCGTATATGCTTCCCCAATTGGGACGTATGCGCTTGCCACCTTGCTGAGCATGAAGTCCAAATGTGAAGACGCCATCAAAACCTACATCAATGGGCTGACAAAAAACATTGGGAGCCCCATCTCTTCGGAGAGAGTGGCACAGCTCCTCCAAGAGTGCGGGGGCAACTTCGTCCGTTTTTGTGCTCAGCTTGCGGATGAAAAGTTCCTTCGTCTTCAGGATCTCCAAGAAGTTGTTGGACTGTCGAACGCGATCACCAACGTTGTTCCCCCGGGTAACGGCACGATGTTGGGCGGCTCGAAGGTTTCCATTTCTTCAGTCGATCCCGCGGACAACATGACCAAATGGCCCAGTCAGACAAAGCGCGCCAACGGTGAGTGGCTCCCTGTTCCAACCACCAATTGTAACTGACAAATGTCAATAGGAGCCGGGAACCGCACCGTGAGTCTCAAGCGTGTGGGAGACATCACTACCATCCACCAACTCCAAGCTTTGGTTTGGGGTGGAAGAATCGAGTCTCTGAATCTGCCTGAACCAGGCAAGAGCTTCGCCTTTGTCAAATTCATGACCGCACAGGCCTGCCAAAACTACCTGGCCGCAACGGAAAACGGCGTTGAAGTTCCCGGAGGCAAGCCCGGGGCTATTGTCCTTGTGGATGGTCAACCTGGACCCAATTCCGTCAATGACAACTTGCAGGCGTGCATTGAAGGGGAGGTGACTCGCTGCGTCCGCGCTCTTGATGCTGACAGTGACTGGGGTGACAAAGCACTTGAGAAACTCGCCGAGGGGACTGGCAAGGAGAAGCGGAAGGTCGACATCATCAAGCGTGGGAGAACGGGGCATGGTGTAAGTGTCTTTGGTGAATTCGGATGAAGCCCTGGCTGACGATGATCTAGCGATACTTCATCGAATTTCGATTTGCCAACATCTATGATGCTCTGAGTTTCAAGCGCCAGTTGGCAGAGGAGGAGGACTGGGAGCGATGTACTATCGTGTACGCGCCGGATCCATGCGAGATTGCCGACGGTGTCCACTTCACCGACCTGGTGGACGTCTAGATGCCTTGCCTCTATGCGATGCACGTATACCTTCCTTCAGCATTGCATCTTGAAGGCGTTCTCCTCACTGGCAGCTGTCTTTTCACTTCTTCGAATGTGATGGGATATCGCGGATGTAACTATAGTTGACGAGCCTGCACAAGCAAGCCATTCTCTCCGAAGATACTTCCAATGACGGTCTAGGATTTGGAATATGGATGGATTTTAGCAAGTTGTGGGAGGGGGTTCAGGAAGTTATCTTCAAATGGACTCAAGGAAAGCCCGTTAAACAAATTCCTTTTCAGTAGATTCTCCTTCTACACAGTATGGTGTTAGCGAATCTGCGCAGATTTACGAGGTGCCCAGGTGGTAAAGGTGGTCATGCACGTGCCACCGCTTTCAACGTCATCCGATCAGATCGATAGCGCGACCCCAGCACGATGTACTTGTACACGTCCAACGCACCCTCGTCCAGCCGTCAAATATGTTCCGCTGGCGGCCATTGCAGACGCCTCTCCAAGCCTTCGACCGATCCTTCCAATGGCAGCCTCGGATTTTGCATCGTACAGTCCAGCACCGCTGGTATAGATTCGGAGGTCCGCACCGCGGTCCCCAATATCGCTACTTCAGGCAGCATGCCGGCCAGCGCATCACCAACTGGATCCAGGGTCCCACATTCTTCCGAGATGCGACGTTGATAAGTCTGGGAGCTGGCGGGATCTACTTGTGGAATCTTGAGGAAGTTCCCGTATGTTCTGTTCCAACTTCCTGTCCCGCGCGCAATGGTCGCTCCAGCATTTGCCCACGCTAACAACCAACGCGCCCGCAGATCTCAGGTCGTCGCCGATTCAACATCATCAGCCCCGGTTTCGAAGCCTACATTGCGCAGAAGACGATGAAGGAGATTATGCAAGAGTACCGAGGACGGTTCCTGCCCGAGTGGGATCCGCGCGTGCAGCAGGTGCGGAGGGTGCTGTATCGGTTGTTGCCGTACGTTCGCGATGCCGGGGGCTTGCAGGATGTGGATTGGGAGGTGCATGTCATTGACAGCCCGGAGATGAATGCTTTTGTGATTCCTGGGTGAGTGCGAGGGAAGTCTTACATGTGGGCCGGGGCATAATTATCATGCGCCTCGTCGGTGGATGGACGGATACTTTTGATCTGGGAGCATGGAGGCTGATGTGCGCATACAGGGGCAAAGTCTTCTTCTTCACGGGGATACTACCAATGTGCAGGACCGAGGACGGCATCGCTGCCGTCATGGCGCACGAGATTGCGCACGTGGTTGCGCATCATACGGCGTGAGTACCTCGACCCCTGATATCTTGAAGAAGGGGAAAAGTGAAACCACGGGCTACGACTTACGCGAGCGCGACAGGGAGAAGCTGAGCCGGGCTCCCTTTATTCTCATGGGAGTGCTGCTGTTGTACATGGTGGATGTATCGTTTACGATGGGAACCGCGTTGATGAACCTCTTCCTTGAGTATCCGGGGAGTAGAAAGCAAGAGGTATATTCTCCTTATGTCTCATGTTACAGGTTTCTGGATTGCTAACACCACTCCAGGAGGAAGCCGACTTCATTGGATTGCGTAATTGCTTACCTTTCCCACGCTCACTCCCTCATACTAACCATCCACCTCCCGCAGTAATGATGGCAGAAGGCTGCTACCGCCCCGAAGCCGCCGCCGAACTCTGGGCCCGCATGGACCGCCTGGAAGCCGCGCGCGGCGAGCGGACGCCGGAGATCCTAACCACGCATCCCTCGCATGGACGTCGCGAGGCGAAGATCCGGGAGTGGTTGCCGAAGGCGTACGAGAAGAGGGAGCATTCGGACTGTGGGAATATCATGGGGTTTGGTAGGTTCTCGTTTTCGATCTACTTCTTTTTCTCTTTTAGTTTCTCTCTCTCCTCCTTTTCATTTGTTTAACCGCAAGCTGTGTTGATGAGGAGAGAAGGCGGGAACTGGATCATGATGTGCTAACACTGATCTAGCGGACAAGTTCGCGCAGGTCTTTGACGAATTCAGACGATGGTAGTGCAGTGTGGACCTGACGATTCGACGATTGATGGTTTGACATTCAGAAGGCGAGTCAGCCGTTGTTAGACTAGCATCGCAAGAAGTGTACTGTTACATGCAAATAGATACCCCATTCCTATCTCTCTCTCTCTTTCCCCCTCTTTCTCCGTATCTCTTCGGCGCTGTATCGACATTCGTGAGCCGTGACAATGGTGGTCTAAAACCGCGTCATGCGGCCGGACGAAATATGTCGACGAGGATTAGGCTTTCGAACATATACCTACCGAGCGGATCTCGGGACGCATGCAGGATAGATAGAGGCTTCGCTTCCACGAAGCCGTCATCGTCGCAGAGAGCAATGGCACCAGCCACAGGCGCAATCATACCATTCTAACCCGACTTTGATGTTATGATTACTTTCCGTATCCATACCAGACAGAACTCGCAATACCAGTGTACTCACTTCTCCCCTCTTGGCAATTCACCAGCCACACGGATTCGTTAGACGCGTTGCAATCCCGATCATCGCCTCAGGATTACCCTTGGCTTCTCAAGTTGCCGGAGAGAAGTGCACGCTGGTTTTCCATTCGCTGTGGATATACCTAGCCATGGATGGTCAAGGTCAAGGTCAAGGTCAAGGTCGGAGACAAGGACATGGCTGGCACCCATACCTTGCTGCTAGCAAAACCAACCATGCAGAGGTTTTGATGCAGTGTGATGGGATTGACAGTGAAGCATGATTGCTTCCTAGAGATCCTAGGCACGTCTTCTCAGTGAGGGAGGCCTCGCATGCAATCATGTAACTATTTCCAAATCTTCGCACTTCAAGGCTGGGGTACCTCGCATATGCATATGCACTGTACTTAGTAGTAGGGTATGAGACTAACCACTTTAAGGCGCCCTTTTTTTCGGGTTACTATGGGTGTGTACTAACTGCCTATCACATACTTTTCTATGCGTTCAAAGCCGCAGTAGTGCTGTATATGAACCCCACTTACAGAGAGGCAGAGAGAGACACTACAACTCGGCTAGCTCTAGCGAAATCCCGAAAGAACGCATGCGGCAAGTACAGAGGCACGCACAACGTTGACATTGTGCGAAGTACGGATACCATAGTACTTGTTATTCGGATCCGGGTTTCGCGGGATCTGGTGTGAACATGGTAGGAGGAGAGAAAAGAAAAGACAATTCTCGCTGACCTTTTTTTTTGCTTTTTCGCTGTGCTGCATATGCGATGTAGTGCTAGGGTCGGAGGTAAGAAAGGAAAAGAAAAAAGAAGAAAAAAAGAATGTCGTTGATCAATGATGTAGAGAGAGACATGTGTTTATCGGGCGTTTTTGGGGTTATCGCGATGTCGGGATGGGGCTAATAATAATGCGAGCGAAAGTCCGAAGACGAAAACGACTACTGCATCATTTACAATTGCGTCTTGTCTTTTTGCTTTGAGTTGAAGAAAGAAACACTGGAGGTGGTGGCTGTTTTGGTGGCTCCAAAAGTACAAGGTCCTGCATTCATCAATATCCTACCGTCACACAAAACCAGCCTCTCCCTTGCGTCGAGCACATTCTCTCCACGTGGCCATCAGAGCACGCTGAACACAGACACAGCGTCTATATAATTCTCCTACCTAGTTCCACGGCAGCAGTCACTGTACAGGAGGGCGTGCAAATCGCAAAAGCAAATACAAAAATGGAGGTACGTGAACCCCTAGTTTTCGTTGACAGCCATGCTGCATATATTAAATATCGTTCCACTTCCTAACCGAGCACTCTACCGGCGCCCCGGATGTATGTCGTGTCCGCATTTTCGCCGCGTGGGTACATCATCTACTACAGAGGATACACACATATCCTTGTCCTGCATCTTCAGGGCCTGCCTTTATGTCATTCGGCATTGCAGGACGGCGTAGAGAAGCCTCACCGTCCAATTCTCTCAGCAAAGGTTGCTTCTCCTACCTATCAATTGCATGCGGACAGGGGTATCTACCGAACGCTACACTATCGTGGTACTCCATACTTTTTCTCTCCCTTCTAAAGAAACCCAACACGACCGGTTTACGTTATCTACGGATACCAGTCCCTGCTTGCCTGCTTGCCTGCTTGCCTGCTTGCTTGCTTGCCTGCTTTTCCCTGCGTCGTTCCCAAAAAGAAAACATCTTGCATACCGTGCTGTGTTGTAATAGTGACGACTCTGCCTTGCCCGCATATTTTCGAGAAAAACCAATTTCGAAACGAAAACGAGAAGAAAAAAGAACAGCTCCTGTTTCAGGTGTCTCGCTTGAAAGTGGCGTGTTCTTAACCTCGTCTATGACGATATCTTGCCGAGCTCGTCTTACCAGTACAGACAGTCCCCTTGGGTCATTCGGTTTTCCTTTTCTCGTTCCAGATGCAGCTGGTGCGATAGTCTTAAACAGGTAAACAACAAACAACGTCGATGAATGACAGGGCGTAATAATATCCCTTCCCCCCCGCCCACCAAGGCAAAAACGCGCCCATCACGCCTTCCCCAAATATCCAATGTCTAAGCGAACGTGTCTCTGAATCCCAGCACCGCCACCAGCCTCTTGTTTCGCGGATCCCATTTCGATAATGCCTGCATAGAGTGGCGTGGTGACTTTGGTATTCGGGCCTCGCCGCCCCTACATAGTAGAGTCCAATCACTGTGTTGCACCCTCAGTTTCACCGCTTTAATTGGTTGCGGAAGGCGGCCGGGATAGAGCGTAGATCCCCTTACTCGTTACTTGAGCGGGTGTGAGTGGATCCATATTGCATCGTTGCATACGCATCTCGTCTACTCCGTACTGTCTCACCGAGTTAACGAAAAAACAACGTCAATAAAAAGCATTGTTCCGGGCCTACCAGTACGGGAAAAGAAGAAAGAACTGCTTCTCCACGCACTCGAAGCGGAAGGCTGCGTGGCAAGTATACTCTCCTTCGGTGTATGGCGAAATATGCAAACACGATACTACCGATGTCAATTGCAAGAAGGGCTGAGCCATGATGGTTTCAGGCCCACTCCCTAGCGATGATGGACCACTCTTCTCGTGTCGTAACGTGTTGGACCTTTTCCCTTTTCTCATTTCTTTCCCTTTCCCTTTCCCTTTCCCTTTTCTTTCTTTTTCTTTTCTTTTCTTCCTTTTTTCCACGTGTGAAACAGGAATCGTCCCCGTTCCATCTCTTGGCAGGCGCTCAGCACCTATTCTGGGAACGCGAACAGGGAGCACCTCCACCTCGTGAATCCTCGTCCATTAATATTCGATCAACGCCATGAGGCGCCTACCGGTGGATGCGTGGCAAAGCCACAGCGGCAGCTTCGGATCGCACCGCTCAAGCCGCCGCCGAGCAACCCTGAATTGAGAAACGGCGAAGCTCAAAAAGCAAAGACGATGTGCATCGGCTGCCAATCGTCTCGATGCCGAAGAACGTCGGATGATTGCATGTTGGCGTGGGGTTGGGCACATGTGAGACCGTCCGGCCACCCCCACGTGTAAATCGATATCCAACCTCCACCTCCGCAACCCGAGAGACCACACTTCTCCCGTTCTGTGTAACAGCTGCAGCTTGCCCGAAAGTCGAGACAGCTAAAAAGAAAAAGAAACCCGATAACCTAGGGGACTTACTTCGTAGCCTCTCACTGTACTGTGCAAGCAAGCAAGCACTATCATAAACGGACTGGTCTACTACTGGTGACCAACACCGCACCTTCGGACATGTTCATCTGGTCTGAGTAACACAGTATATCGAGACAATAATGTCCGATGTTGCGACCAACAACGCTGATAGGAAAGTCCTTGAAGCAGAACGGTCCTCCTGCAATAAGGAAGTTCTAGAAACTCAAGGCTGTTGCATTTCAGGACTAACACGTGGGATCGGAAACTGCGATGACTGCAAAACCGTGCCCGAAGCCATCCGAGCCAGCCAGCAGCTAGGAAGGAGATACCCCTCCCCTACCTTCCTTGACCCTCCGTTTGCTTTTCCTGCTGCAGTGCCTATCACAGTTTGAGTAGGTATTCTAGAATTCCCGCAACACAAATGAGAGCAAACGTCCGCAATCAATGGGGACCTGCAACACAAAAGCGAACGGGAAACGGACTCAAATACTCCGTACAGTAGAAAATAACAAGCTTGGCGGGAAAAGGAATTACCGTCGCCCACTACCTAATCCCGAACGTTGAAATCCTTCATTCCTTTCCCGTATCTTACCTACATCCACGATTACGATTTCAAGCATCCCCTCCCCGGCCCCCTCGTCCCAACACCTTCGGGAAATCCTTCAAAGTCCGACAATAATATCAGAGAGGTTGGTCGCACAACACACCACAGACCGGGCCCGAAACACGCAAAATCCGAGCTGACCGTGAAACCCACCACACACACCAGACAGCTAGTCTATACTCCGTAGAACCTCATTGCGCGTCTTACGTCTCATGTCTTACAGACTCACTACTACTCCGTAAGCAATCCGGCCCCCCCAAGTGCTACTTCTGCGAGTGCACAATACACTCGAAAGTGAGGACGTAAGCCACCCTGCGCTATTGCCTCTGTGTGCCCTGTGGTCCGCTTGCGACAGATATCATGGATGCGCAGGATTGAGATGGTGGAACCGACGGGAATGACGCGATGATGTCCGTCCGCCTGCGATGTAGGTAGCCTAGCCTCGTGTGGTCCGATCCGGTTCCTCACAGAAGAAACCAACAAGATGAGGCCGAACGGATTCATCGGAAAACGAAAACGGCACCAAGAGTATGCGCTTCCTCGACGCGCTTCCTCAAAAGGCCGGTGGCTGGGCCTAACAAGTTCCAACACCTCGTTTATCTGCAACGGTCCCGAGAGGGCTGCATGTGCCGGACGACAAGACGCAAACCTCCATTCGGGAAATTATCCAGCTGCAGGCTGCCTCCAACCTTGGTAAGGCGCAAAGCGATGTGGGCCGGAGAACTCCTGAGGAGTAGCTCCGTATATCTATAGACCTCATCTTATATCAAACTGCACTGCGAACCGAAGACCTTGGATAGCGTGAGAGAAAATACCCAAAGGGTATCCTTCGATATCGATAGCGTGACATATCTACTGTGCAGCGTAACCGAGGAAAGTAAAGAATCCTAGATGTGGTATCATCCCAGAAGAACGGAGCGCTTTTGCGGGCCAAGCGTGCGCTTCAAAATAAGAAAAGGAAAAAGCACGTTGTGCGCATGGTATCATTCGTGCAAAAGAAAGCAAACGGCCGGTCTACACAGCTCCGGTTAGAGGGAGATGAAAAAGGAAAAAGCGATGCTAGCGCGTGTACTGTCAACAGGATATAGACTGGTGAAGTATGGTACAAATGTACAAGAACGGGGCGAGTGAAGGAGAAAAAGAAAAGGCCGTCACGTCTCTTCAGTCAGAGCTTGGTCATCAGTGGTTTCACGCCAACGTTGTGCTTGCTCCGCCATGCGTTTGATGCCCGCAATGCGCTGTGCCCAAAGCGATTCGGCAGGGGTCCTGAATGTGTATGCTCGCTGTGAGCTGATGACCCCAATAGCTTGCAGCACAGCCTTGCGGGAGTCGCGTCCGAAATGAACCGGGTGGTGCAGCCATTCGAGTGATGACTCCAGTTCGGCGTCTAGCGCATGCATGGTTGAGACGTCGATACCCGCTGCAGGCGTAAAAGGGTTTTCGGCGTGGGGAGAGGGAGTCCGAGGTCTATTGGCACTGTCGACGGTCGGCGAGGAATGCCCTGTGCTGTTGGCTGTGCTCGGCGCATCATTGCGTCTAGAGCCAGGTGGCGGAAGTGGAGGCAAACCACCTTTGCCCAGACCTTTGAGGATACTCCTCGTCTCCTTGAGCAAGTGATGGGCTCTTTCGTGCTGTCCGCGGGACACGAGGGTCAAAGCACGCGTCAACATGTCGGAGGTGAGCAGCTCCATCCGTCGTTGGACGATATGGGGGTGAGGTGGAATGGGTGGCGTGGGCGGGCGGTCGGACGGGTTCTTCTTCGACACAGATGGGAGAATGGTGATGGCGAGCAGCGAAGGGCGAGGTAGGTGGCAGACGGTCCCTTCCCTGAGTATATCGCCATAGATAAGGTCGGCCTGGATAAGGGGTACTTCTTCGACACTAAGGCTTCGTGGTTCGTCTTGGTCCAGGGGTCCACCAAGGGCTTCCAAACCTGAAACGATGGTTTCCCAGGGATCTTGGGGGACCTGTTCCGGCGAGCTGGTGTCGGGAGCGATCGCTAGTTGCACGAGGATGTCTGCCCTTCAATTAGCACGCGCCGGGGATATGCTGGGCTGAGCTTGGGACGAACCTCTCTTGTCTCCGAATCGCAAGTCGCCGAGCGATGCCTCTGCATCCCGGCCCGTGGCACGCTTCGTTATTTGCAATGCACCACTAATCTTGACGAACTTGGCCGGAGAGCCCTCCGGCAACCGCAGCTTGAGCTTGACGTTCTGGTGTGAAATGCTCTGAAGTGAACCCAAGCATCCCGCAACACATTCGCGGAGCATCATCCAGTCCTTTGCATACGTGTAGGACGCTTTGGTTCGAGTCGATAGCTCAATCATCGTGTCAGGCTTGTGGCTCAGCCCAAGTCCGAATGAGTGAATAGAGACCCTGCGTCATGTCAGTCAGAACATGTAGAAGACGCTGGGAAGTTGGAAACTCACTTTGCCGCTTCCGCCCGCGAAACGACAAAATCAACGCTCTCCGCATCGGACGTGGAGGAGTCGCTGATGAGAAGGATGCTCGCAAGGGGGTTGTTCGATCTCCGTTGCATGAGAAGGTCCATTGCCACATTGGCGCCCTCGACGACGTCGGCGCGGGGGCTTTTCTGGCCCACAGGACGGATTGAATCCAGCACCTTGGGCCAGTCCTTCCATGCTTTGCTCGTCATTCCAACGATGGGTACTCCTCCTCCGCTTGACCCGAATGTGACCAATCCCATGCGGTCCCTTTCACCCAGATGCTGCACCAAGAACTTGAGCGTGTCGCGAAGGAGGTTGATCTTGAGCCCTTGCATCGAAGAGGACACGGGAATGACCACGACGATATCGAGGGGTACGTGGACTTGGCCGGTGGGCCGCGGTTCATGCATACCTGCACGCGAGTGCGTGTATTCGGTAGGTGCCGTGACGGTGGATCGAGCAGCGCCATAAGACGACGAGTTGACCGAGGACACGCGGTTGGGCCGAGACGCTCGGTATTCGTCATCCTCCGTGCCAGAGTTGTCCTGCTCGTAATCCGGCATTCTTCCACCGGGTTGAGCAAAGTCCATCCGGATATCCATCAAGGCGCGTCGCCAGAGATCCAGCTGGCTTCTGTTTTGGAACTGCAAGTGAAAAGCCGGCAGTTCAGGGACGGAGAGACTGAGCGTCAAGATGGCATCTTCTGGGGAGTATTCCACCTGGTTGAGGTGCTTTTTGATCAAGATGGAGCCCTTCAGCGTGCACCTCGGCTTGCGGAGTGGTTGCTCAGAGCCCGGGTACTGCGGTGTAGGGCCGGCTTTCTTCTCCTTGACGCAAATGAGCATCTCCGAGAAGAGATAGCACTCGAGCTCTTGCCATGATTGGCGGTCCTTTCCGACACGCACATGACCGTGAAGGCGCAGCTTTCCAAAGCGCGAGAAGTCGAGGCCGTGCCAATTGTCAACGCGTGAATGCAGATCTTCGGTGATCTCGTCCAACTCCTCGGCGGACTGGTACGGGGATTCAAACGCAGCTCGCCCGCGCACAGGGGACCTTGGTCTTCCATAGCTCTCCGCGACGCTGGCAACCGAGGGCAGAGGGGGTGCGGCGCGCATGTCATCGGGGTCTGGCCTCCATTTACCATCCACCACCTCGACCGTCACGAGGCAGGTCAAGCTCTGCTGCTGCCGCGAGCGGTTGAGGGTGGGGAATTCGCTGCGCACAGTCACGGTCGGGGCGGGGATGGGGCTCTTGAGGAGGGAGCGGGGGCTACTCAAGCTGCTCTCCATGGCCTGCAGGTCATAGTCGTGGCGCCTCCCGTCGTGGGCCGCAGAATAGTCGGCGGAGGAGGCCACGCCGGTTGCGCCACTATCGCTGCGCAGGTGTTGGCGGCTCATGGAGCCCATCCGTTCAGACATGCGGTCCCTGCTAAGGCTACTATCCCTCTGGCGAGGATGAGGCGACTGGTAACGGCCACTGACATCGCTGTCGCCTCGAGGCCGGCCGTGCGACTGATGTTCGGGTACAGAGGGGTGGTCCCATGGCGTAGGGGTATTTTGGTTGCTGCGGTGGCTGCCCGCCTGGCTCGGGTCGGCGTGTGCTGATCGTACAATGGTGCTTAATTTCTCTACAAAGGGGGCATCAGCAAGAGGGAGGCTCCGCCTGTTCGTAGCGGCGGACTTACCCAGGTCCAGCACGTTTCCACCTCGACTTGTATCCAGGCCCAGGGTTGCGTCGCAGGTAGGACAGTGCTGTGAATCGAATTCGCGAATGTACTCGTAGAAGCAGGCCTCGTGGGACACATGGCCGCACGACAGCTGCAGGATGCGCTCGCCACGCAGGGTATGCTCGAGGGGCTCTTCGCAGACGGCGCACTCGCTGCCTATGAAGGTTCGATCGCGGCGGGTCCTGGACCTCTCAATGTCCAGAACGCCAGCCATGCCTCTGGAGGAGCGAGGGGGACCAGCCGAGTCGAGGGTGGAATTGCTCGGCAGGGTGTGCTTGGTGAAGGGTTTGATGGTGCTCGAGGAGAGGTTGGAGCCGCGGGAATGAGGACGGAAGCCTGCTAGAAGAGACATGAGTGGGTCTGAGCGTGGGAAAGACAATGACTCTGAATGGACTGGGAGTCTGTACTGTGCTGGGTGACAGGCGAGCCAAACTCGACGGCCTTTGGTTTCCTCTGCTTCTTCTTCTTGTCCTTCTTCTTGTCCTCGGAGGACCTGGACGACCTGCTACTGCGATACTTGTTCCCCAGGAGGCCGACTTCGAAGAGGTTGGCTTCAATGTAGGCAGAGTCGCTGGTCTGGTCGTGGTGACGGGGTTGGTGACGAGAGGAGGAAGAGTAGTGGGCAGGCGCGTTGGACATGAGAGCCTCAGATTCAGGAGAGAGGGCAAGGCCAGGTGGGTTTTCGTTCGCCTCAGTCTCGTTTCAGCATTGATGAGACTCTGCGCGGGAAGATCGCTGGGGGAGAGTGGGCACGGCCAGGCGGGACGTGAAGGGGAGGCAGGTCGCTAGACCGGGATGCAAGACGGGGGTTTGAGTGTTTGAAGGATGGCACCGGCGCACGAGCGAAAATAAAAATGGGACTGCGAGACAGGGGAGCAATTGCTGCCGAAGAGAGAGGGTTGGGTGCTGTTGGCTGCTTGGAAAAAGGGGGGAGGGAGGCGATGTCTGATGAGATTGGCGAGGTGACTGAGAGAAGTACTTGTCAGAGTCCGGAGTACGGAGTAGCAGTAGTTGTGTGTCGCGGAAGTGGGCGGCGGGGGAGAAGGCCGTGAGGTTCCAAGGAGGGACCCAGGCCGGCGACTCTGACAGAATTGGATGGACGTGGACATGGTGGTATTCACTAGCCGGTCATATCGCGCGTGCCTGTGGGCGGCCGGCAAACGAAGCACTGACCGAGGGTTGCGAGGTTGGGAGGGGTGGGCCCAGCCAGCCCAGGAACAGACAGATTTTGCCCGAAGCGTTCTGGCAGGTCGTCGAGGAGGGCTGGGGACATTCACCGGGGGAGCCTTGCTGCTGAGACGTGCCAGATGCGTGGTGATGGTGGTGAGGGAGGAGGAGGTGGGTCGGTGGTGGTGGCTCGGGGCTCCGAGGCATGTTCTGCCGGAGGCGCAGGGTTCGCCAGAGCGCCAAACCGGTTTTGCATGAGCTCGAACAATACGGCGCCTCACCTGTTTCGATTGGTGCATACTTTACGCCTGACTCAGCGGAGTCAGCGCCGCTGCATTTGGCGTTCTGTGGCTGTGGCTGGGGCCATGTTCCAAGGTTGAGTTCGAGCCCTGGAAATGTGAGACGGTTCGGGTTTGGGCGAGACACCAATTCCTTCTTTTCCCTTTTTCTTTCGCTCTGCCTTCAACAAACGCTGCTTTGCGAGGATGAAGGGTGAAAGGGGAATGACAGACGGACTGCTCCGTAGTCGGACAGTTGCGTGGAAATGGAAATGCGGACAGAGCTGGGAAGGGTTGAGGAAGGGCCTGCCGTGGAATTCTGCCGGCAAGCATCCTCACGGTTTTGAGCGAGTTCCGAGTCAGGGTTTGAGTTTCGTTTGCAACGCTGCATCCAACATTGAACGAGACGCGAGACACAGGAATCGGCAGGTTCCAAACGCTTTGGCGGAGTGCTTCATGCAAACACCTTGCACCCGTCACTACCTCCTCGTTAACCACCTCTTCCCTTCCCGCCGACTTATTAGCCGACCGTCGACAAGATCATTATTACGGATTAGCTGGGTCTCTGTAGGTTGGTTCCTGACTCGGCAGCGGTGGCAGTACGGTACTGTGACATAGGAGCGTCCAACACAGACGAGGACGAGCAAAACAGATGCCCTTGAAGCAAGGAACTGGACGTTTGTTCTGCTTGTCAATAATCACTCCCGGCGGGCTTTCCCATGATGGCAGAGCTCAGAGCGAATCAGCATACCGAGTACCACAGTACTCCCGTGCCACCTCTGCAACCCCTTCTTCCAACGTCATCCCCTACCCCGAAATCTTTCTGCTCGTTTCGATCCTATATGATATGAATTCGAATCGTCAAAGCTCGCCGCTGGCTCTTTTGAACGTCAATCTCTCTGCTGCCACTGTGCGAGGAACCTTGGAGAGATGTGGCCCGTATCGGCCCCCCTTCCAGAAGCTCGTTGGAATGTTGGAACTTGTTGGAATGGCTGCATTGCTGCTCATCTCCCGTCCCGTTTGCGGCGTAGCAGTCTGATCAATGCCGCCGCCCCTCGCCGGTTTACCTTCTCGACGATCATAGGCTCTCTCGTCCTCGCTTCTGCTGACTGTGCGGCGCACTGGCTGGTGTTGATCACCTCTCGTCGTCGTGCCCCGTGTTCTGCAGCCCTTCCACGTGCCCTCCTTGCCCCTGGTGCCCATCTTTCAGAAGATTGGGCCGACAGATGACGTCCGGGCCAGCCTTGGATACGTTCACCCACCACGAGCCCACCCCACAGCGGCCCCGCCCTCCCTGTTTGGAAAAACTTCGATCCTGGATTCGTACAAGACTCGACTCCTCCAAACTTTATCTTGTCGACACGCTGGAGATTTCCAACACTGAGTAGCGCTAGAGGGATGAATGCCCGGAGCCAGCTCCTCCAGTCGGCTTAGTCGGCTCGCCTATCTGATGGTACCTGGCACGCATCAACACCACTTACAACAAGCCAAGAATGGCCTCCTACTGTGTGATATATCAATCCTGCCACTCTTGTACGTTGGGCACCTCCTCCTGTCAAAGCTAATTTTCAGCTCCTGCAAATCCATCACGAGCCCCATGACACAGCCATTCTTCGTCGAGCGGTCGTCCTTCTGGCGTCGCCTTGGCACCCACCATTTCCCCATGGCCTCATGTCCATCTCGCCCATGCTGCCCATTTCCAAGGTGTGCATCTCCCCCCATAATGGGTTCCGTCGCCGAGTGGCGCTCGCCGGAGCGCCTGACTGAACTTGTTGATCACATTATCGTCATTGACCTCTCTAACCGCGACATTCGACTTGGTGGGAGTGCAATGCTCACCAGCTTTTACTAATAGTAATATCTAAACGGCATGGAAAGTGGCCCTCATGGACTTTTCTGCCCTCAGTCTGTGTAGCTCTCTGTGTCAGATACTCAGGTCCCGTCTCTTTCCTTCAACCCTTTGACATCTTCACCTCCCTTTTCCTTTTCTTCCCTCGTCACTCAGAGACAGCTCGGAAGAATGCGGTTGAAAACATCTCTATTCTAGATACAGACTTCTTTTGGTTCTGCTATGTACATACAAATCACGAACCCCAGAAGAGAAAAAGATATTATACCCTTCCCCCAGAACGCCTCTTCCCAGTCCTTTCGGTCTCACACCCCCTAGCACTTCCTCCACACAAGCTGCCATGTCGCGCTCTTGACATCATAGCTTCCCGCCTTGCCCTGCACCACGGGTCGGAAGTTGACGTTGAGGATTCCCGGGTTTCCGTCCGCGCCTGTGCACTTTGACCAGTTGAGCGTGCTGGTCTTTTGCCGGAGCGTAAACGAGTCCTTGAAGTCCACGTCGGTGCAGACGATGTTGTCGGAGAGAGTCGTCTTGGAGAAAGTGTCAGCGTGTGGGTCTTCACAATGTAACTTCTCCTTCAAGGTGGAAAGGAAAGAAAAACTCACCGTCTTGGCCGCGTTGTCGCTCCAGAAGACTTGCGAATAGGTATCCAGGGAGCTGCCGGGCTTCAGGCTCAGGGTACCCTTATACTCGATCTCCTTGATGGCGACCTGCCATCCCTCGCTCGCGCCCTTGGCCTGCAGGTGGATGCCGCAGTTGCTGGTGTCGTCGCCCTTGAGGCTGCTGAAGGTGAAGGACGCAGAGTCGCCTAGCGTCGTCGATGTCGACTTGACCGAGCCCGGTGCTGAGCAGCCGTTGCCTGCATAGTCGAGGTTGTAGATCTGAGGTGCTGCGGGTGGAGCTTCGGCGGTGGCAGCCACCAGAGCTGCGGGCGCGATGGCGGACAGGAAGAGTGCGGAACGCATTTTGGTTTTGGAGACGAGGTGAGGTTTGGATAAGGACTGGGTTTGCCGTGGGAAATGGACGATGACGACGACGAGGTACGTCTATTGCGGTTCGGATCGCTAGGGTTCCAAAGTCTTGTTTTCTGCAGAGGAGAACAAAGTGGATTGATTCTGATGATAGATAACTCCCGCTCCACGGGCGATCTCCTCCACCTTTATATACCTTTTTTCCCCTTACCTTCCCGCCTCGACCTGTCCTCATGTACAACTCGCCCCTTCGTATCCAACACCCATCCAAACTCCCATGTCCCTCCATCCATCCCCATACCTTCATTTCGAAGCCTAACCGGCCATCCCCAAAACGTGCACGCTCGGACGCAAATCGCCGTCTTCCAGATGCGCACCCCCAACGACGCTAGTAACCGTCCTTGTTGCCACCGTATAGCACATTGGGGTATTCCATCAAGTCACTCCGGGCCCAGACTTTGGCCACCTGCACTACGATTACATTATTGCCACTTTAACTACTTGCACATCGCCAACGGTACGCGCAGCGGGATTCCTTCTTGATTATTGGTATGAGGGCGAGTTTGCTCATCCCTCGTAGGAAACACCGTTGCTCGACCCCCTTCATTTATCCAGATTAAAAAGCCAGAAGTCCAGGTTCACCCACAACAACAATATCCATCCATCGACTCCGTTTATTCTTTCAGAAACGTCGCAGAACCATGTTGCCCAAACGCCGCTCCGTTAAATTTGTTTACCTAAATATAGCTGGATGGTTAATATAGGTGATATTTGATGGCCGACGTTCGAGAAGCTGTTGTCGCGAATATGCTAATAATGCTCCTGCGAAATTTACTTTGCCCAACGTTCCCTGGGTTTTGGGATTTTGACGCGTTGGTAACGTCCAGGGCGGTTCGACTGCCCTCGTGCTATTTTTTTCGCAATCCGGTGTGAGTAGTCTGGAGACGGTGGCGTGGCGCCACGGGCTGCGATGATCTGATGATCAACACCAGGAAAGATGGGAGAGGATGAAACTTACAGTATGTCCCAACCGCACACGTGAGGAGCATATTCGAGATTGAGAGGCTCGACCCTTAACCATCCCATATTCGAACGGGGTAATAAATCAAGAGAGACATGCAGGAACCTGGGATTCCAAAGTCGATCGGCTGCTATTTTTGGTGCTGATCTGGGGATGCAGGGATCATATATACCATAGTATGTATGTACCTGCAACTCACCATGTTTCCTGTACCCTTCACTCCCAGGGTACTTTCAACGTCCCCGTTTGCCGAAATTCTTCTCCTTGGGCGAAATAGGTGATGATAATTTCCAGGTACTCTATGCAAAGGCGGTCCGGATGGCTTTAGTACTGTTCTCTTCATATATGAGAGACAGAAATAGCAACGGATGCAAGTTCGACAACCGGTGAGGATATCTCGGTTTTCGCAACGGTGCTCGCAGTTTCTCCCGTGTCCCTATCCCCAAAAAAATCTCTCTCTCATGGTCCAACATCCACCGCCCAACCTGTACCATCCACTCCCAACGCAGCCACCAGCAAACCCAACTTCCACTCCGCTTCCTTCACACACTCTCAAACCTCATCTCCCCTCCTTCCCCTTCTCAAAACCCTCCGTCCCAGGCCCACTCCCCCCAACCAAATACCACTCCCTCACCAACCAAACCACCGCAACCCCCACCGCCGGCCCCAACACCATCCCCATCCCCACCCACATAACCACCAACACCGCTATCCCCCTCGCCGTGACCCTCCCCACCCTCTTCAAATCCCACATCTCATACCCCCACCAGAGCAACGAACTCGCGACCACGAAAATGTAATCCCACTTGAGCAGCACTTGCATCTGGCCCGTGAACGTGCCGAGTAGCTCATCAGGCAGCGGGGAGGGGTAGAAGATTTCGTACAGCGAGTAGGACGAGGCGAGGAGCGTGTGGAGCCATAGGCCGGCGGAGATGGCTATGAGGGGTAGGAGCGCTAGGAGGAGATGTCGGTGGTAGTGGTTGCTGTGGTGGATACTGTTCGGTTTTGATGCAGTCGCCGTCGAGGCCTGCTTCCTACCTCGAGTTTCGAATAACGTTCTGAGAATATAGTATCCCAGGCTCACGCGCACGGGGTACAATTGCCACAGCCAGGTCCACCAGTGGCGGTCCTGCAGGGTGGAGGCGTGGTACATGAGCCAGACGGGGAGGCTGTGGAGGGGGAGGAGAAGGAAGGTGTATATGAAAGCGTGGTGTGTGTTGATGCGGATGGAGTAGGTGGGTCGGGCTGGTAGGGGGCTGCGGAAGACGTGCGAGAGGAAGTAAACGATTGGTAAGGTGGTTCCACCGCCGACGAGCTGGGCGAGGGTTTGGAAGAGTGTGGGGCTACGAGTAGATGTCAGGGCCTATGTGTTTCCATTTGGATTGAGGTTGGAGATGAGGAATTAAGTAATGCAATGCAGACATCTGATATCAATCAGGTATCATAAGTGCAAAAGAAAGAGAAAAAAAAAAAAAAAAAAAAAA